>NC_081842.1:134362750-134625946 GCF_963259705.1 Myotis daubentonii
GGGTATGGAACCTACTGCACATGTTTTTAATTACTTGGATACTTCCTGCATGTGAGGATGGGGACTTTGCTTGGCTTCACCACTGAATCTTCAACACCTAGCACTGTGTCTGGCCCATAGCGGGCCCTTAACAAATGTTGAATAAATAACTTACTTTCTGAAATAAGACATGGTATCTGTGCTGGTTTATCTTTTCTTAATTTTTTTCCTTTATTGATTAAGGTATTACAAATGTGTCCTTATCCTCCCCTTGCCCCCCATCCCCCCACTCATGCCCTCACCCCCCGCCCCCCAGTGTCTGTGTCCATTGGTTATGCTTATATGCATGCATACAAGTCCTTTGGTTGATCTTATGTGTCAACTTGGCTAGGCTAAGACACCCAAACATTTGATCAAACATTATTTTAGATGTTGCTGTGAAGTTATATTTTAGGTAAGAGTAACAAAGTCAGTCAATTCTGTGTAAAGCAAATAAGTCTCCATAAGGTAATTGGCCTCATTTAATCAGTTGAAGGTCTTAAGAGAAGAAAGACGGACTTTTCCTGAGCTATAATGCTGCCGGCAGACTTTGCACTCAACTACAACATCAACTCTTCCCTGGGTCTCCAGCCTGCCAGCTTAGCCTGCAGATTTTTATAGTTTCCATAAATGCATGAGCCTATTCCTTAAAATAAATCTCTATGTATACGTATTCGTAGACACACACATCCTAGTGGTTCTGTTTCTCTGAGGAACCTCTAACCATATAGTATCCCTTAGTTATTTACTCTTTCAATGAATCAATCAATACATTTCATTCCAAAAATCACACTCATCCACCAAACTCCCACACCCACCAAAGCCAGACACAACCCCTGACACCAGCTATTGACTTCAACTTCTCCACTAGGCAGACTGTTACCTCCTCACGGTTTCGTTTCGCTAGTGATGCAAAGCACCTGCACATGTTCTCTCTAGCGAAGCAGGTGCCGAGAGAGCCCTGCGCCTGATGAAGCCACGCTGCGACGGCGGCAGGTGAGGCCCTGGCTGAGCTCTTCGGGGAAAATACTTCCCATGGTGAAGCTGAGCGGCTGATGGTATCACTTCCTCTAAATATTTCCACTCTTTACGAGTGAAGCTGTGGGTGGGGAATTTCAGAGTCATGGAAACTAGTCAGAAGGTTACAAAGGGTTCACAAACACTGTGCTAATTAGTCCCATACACTGTAAAGAGAAGATGACTAAAAATACATTGGTACGAAATGTGGTCCTCTTCCGCATTCAGCAAAGCGATGGGCCCTGGCGGCGCCTGTTTGCCCATCTGGAGGAGGATGTGTTCATAAAGAGTTTTCATAGACACCCTTCCACCCGGGCTTATGTGGCAGGGGAAGTGGGCTGGGAGGGTGAAAGCTTTCCTGAGTGTGCCGCAATCAACACGATTTTTCATCCCTGAGTACGTTTTATCTCAGGAGTCCGTGGTACCCCTTCCTTGTCTCTGTTTTAGGTTTCTTCCCTCTCTTGATGTGTTTTTTTTTTCCTTCTGACCCTCAAGTTCTTAATTCATTCACTTCTTATCCACAGTTAAAACCTATTTCTAGCATAAGACAAAGCTTCTTGCCTGTGCTGGTAATATTTTATACGTCAGAGAAGGAGAAATTTGGAGAGCATTGTGCCTTCCTGAAGTTACATTCTGAGGCTTCATCTCTGGCAATTACCGAGCACTGCCCATTGATAGAGGTGATAGATGTCATACGTCTGAACAATAGGATACCGGGAAAATGGTATCCTATTGTTCAGACGTATGACATTTATCACTTCAATCACTTCACATCTATTTGCATCGGCATGGCTGATCCTCCAAAATAATGTGGAGCCCGAGAGCCAGTTTTGGAAAAATAAATATGTTGTGATTACACTAGTGAAAATTTCCCAAACAGGCAAAAATAAACTGCATATATTCATAAATTATATGTCAATTAATTTGTATAGAAATATATAAAAATTGCATATACACATATGTACTTATGTGTACATACAGACATATGGTGCCAATCTAAAAAAAAGAAGTAAGGGAATGTGGATAACACAACATTTAAGTCTGTAGTTCCCTTCCTTTGTGGGAGGCATGGGTGCAGACAGGCACAATCTGTTAGGGGCGTGCAGCAGGCTCAATTGAGGGTTGGTAAGGTGATCATGTACTTGTTTTATTGTTTCCACTATTATCTAGAACAGGGGTCCTCAAAATTTTAAACAGGGGTCCAGTTCACTGTCCCTCAGACCATTGGAGGGCCGGACTATAGTTTAAAAAAAACTATGAACAAATTCCTATGCACACTGCACATATCTTATTTTGAAGTAAAAAAAAACAAAACGGGAACAAATACAATATTTGTATTTGCATGTGGCCTGCGGGCCGTAGTTTGAGGACCCCTGATCTAAAATATGCATAGACATTACATAATCCTCTTCGTAGTGTGAAATGTTTCACAATACTTCTAAAATTTCTAAATTGAAATTTACCCAGATTATTAGCCCTTCGTTATCACCTTCCTTGGAAAGTGGACGGGCCAGTTCCTTGGACAAGAACAGGAGCTTATAGAAATTAAACCCAAAGTTAACTGAGTTATAGACCTCTGTGAACCAAACCTTCTACCTGAGGAGATTGTGAAAAGGAATGTGGAGGCAGTGGCACCTCCGCCTGTCGCCTCATTTCACCATTGCCAAGTGACTTCTAAACCCTGAGTATTTTTCCATGCAACTGGAACTACCATGTAAGGAAGCTTTGTGGTGTGCCGCTTTTCAGTAGTCTATACTAGCACTGCCTGGATATTTGGGAGCCAATGTGGAGAGTGAAGTTATGTGTTTGGATGACTACAAAGGCCTGCAACAAGCAAGGGTAGCTTGGACATCCTCTGCCCTGGCCCACACCATTCCTAGCCCTGTGGCACACACTGGACAGGCACTGGATAAGTAAGACAGCCATGCTCTCCAACAGCTCTCATGGGGCTCTGCCCATCTTCTCTCATGCCAGTCCCACCTGCCAGTGTTTGCCATTGTGCTGCCAGTATAATCAGAAACATGTTCCTTTATATAAATTGTCCCACATTTCTTTTTATTTAAAGACAATTCTATTTAAAAGAAAAAAAACGTTTATACCACTCCTGAAAATAAAAACATTGCCTTTGCAGTTACTAGCAAATTATCATGAAAAATAAATTCAAAATAAAAAACCACCCACAAACCATGCTATTACCTTTTAGCTAGCTACCATTGCCTACCAATGGCTCGTGGCCTGAGATCCACTTTCTCTTTGTTAAAAAAGTAAATGACAATGGATAGAGGATGTTAAGATCAGGCCCAAATTAAAAGAGTGAAAATGAAAACGCTTTTTCTCTGTGACAAAGTCTAGTGATTCAATGTGATTTAATAACACATCTGTGTGTTTTTTAAATATATTTTTATTGATTTCAGAGAGGAAGGGAGAGGGAGAGAGAGATAGAAACATCAATGATGAGAGGGAATCATTGATCGGCTGCCCCCTGCATGCCCCCAACTGGGGATCGAGCCCGCAACCCAGGCATGTGCCCTTGACCGGAATCAAACCTGGGACCCTTTGGTCCGCAGTCCGACGCTCTATCCACTGAGCCAAACCAGCTAGGGCAGCACATCTGTGTATTGCATACCATATAAAATTATTATATGGTGCCCCACACTTTGGAAATTTTGATGAAATGAGAAGAAGGTGGACAGAGAAGCAGAAGGAAACTGGAGGGGAATAGTAGGATGTGTCTTTGTGGGTGCCGCTTCATGCAAGGCACGAAGAGTTGAAAGGAGTTCTCCCTGTAATAGTTAACCTGGGCCCTTCCTCCCAGGGGATCTCAGAGGGGAGGAGGAGGACCTCCCCCACAGGGCCTTGAGATGGCTGTGAGGAATATCAAAACGCAGACACCTAAGGTCAAAGGGTTGGTCATTGGAGAACAGAGGATGAACCAACTTGAGTATCCACAGCATGTGTTGCAGGTGGTTTTGAGCTCCTCCAGAAGCCGCCCTCACATAGGATTCAAGTGCATGTGGTTTAAGAAGTGATCCCAGGACACCCTGGTGGGGAGTTAGCAGTGGGGGAAGTGAAAGGGGAGAAAGGAAAGCCATGAAGGGCACAGCAACTACGGTGCGCAACTGGAACTTAAACCCATGTGGAAACTTTGGGAAAAGGTCAGACGTGTATCTTAAGAGTTATTCCACTCACGCCTGAGCGAACTGGGATCCTTATAGCCCAGTGGTTCCCAGCCTTTTTTTGGCCATGCCCCACATAAGCATCTCTAAAATCCTAATGCCCTCCCCACCGAGACATATAATTCTTAGTTTTTCAAAAAGGAAACTCTTATTCATGTAGAGGAAGCCTAAAAGGCCTTTAACTTGGTCTAAACAAGCTTCCAAAGAACATGGCATCCATGAAAGAGAAAAATAAGAGAACGAAAGGACAGTTGAAGTACTAAGGAAGAAATCATTAAGAAGTTGTTAAAAAGAAATAAAAATGGGAAGTGGTATGGAAAAAATAGTAAATAAAGTTTCAAAACATATAATAGAGAACTGAAATGTATAGATATGTCATAATACATATTTACATACTGTATATGAGGCCCCTAGAACCATAAGAAATGCAAAAAATTCACTATTAATAACTCATTCTCAAATTGCCTCCCCCCCTTAAAAATCAAATTGCCCTCCTGTGGGGCATGTGCCCTACAGTGGGAACCACTGTTAAAGCCCATCGGAGAGTTAATTTGGGGGCATTTTCATTTGCCTTTGGGCAATTACAGTGGTGCTGCCTGGCTTGGAGAAAGTGCTCAGGTCCTGATTCAGGCTGCTAGGAGTCAGCCCAGTCCCGACGAGGCCTAAAGGACTGTAGGTAGGACCCTGACTGCTTCTATGACACCCTTCTCTGCTAGCAACTTAAAAATATTATCACATTTAATCCTTACCACAGCCCTCAGCATAGCTATTTCCCTTATTTTCATATAGAGGAAGAGGCACCAGGAATTATAACATTGACCAAAGTATATACATCCTGTATTCTCCTTCACCTCTGGTTATACCTTCTGAGTCTTCCTTTTTTTAAAATATTGAAGTGAAATTCACATAACATACATTAGCCTTTTTAAAGAGAAAGTTGTTTGATATTCAATATATTCAGAATGCTGTGTAATCAGCACCTCCATCTAGTTTGAAAACATTTTTATCACCCCAAACGGAAACTCCATACCCTTTAAGCAGTTGCTTCCCATTTTTCACTACCACCAGCCCCTGGTAACCATCAAGCTGCCCTCTTCCTCTGCTGATTTACGTGTTCTGGATATTTGATATAGATAGAATCATATACTTTTTGTTCCTGGATTCTTCCACTGAGCACAATGTTTTTGCGACTTATCAATGCTGTAGCATGTATCAGTACTTCATTCTTTTCTGTGGCTGAATAAACTCTATTGTATGGTTACACCACATTCACTTGTTGATGGACATTTAAGTTGTTTCCACTTTTTTGCTATTGTGGGTAGTGGTCCTATGAAAATGCATGTACATGTACTTATTTGAGTCCCTATTTTCAGTTCTTTTGGATTTATAACTAGGAGTGGAATTGCTGGGCCATGGGGTAATTTTGTGTTTAACTTTTCAAGAAACTATCCTAGTCTTCTTGAAGCGCTCATTCTCCTGTACCTCTATTTAAATGTTAGAATTTCTCGAGGTTCCATTCTAAGCTACCCTTCTCTTTTCTCATTTTTTGCTGTTAACTATAGTCATATACTGCATGACAGTGTTTCGTCAATGACAGGCTGCATGTAGAACAGTGGTCCCATGAGATCATAACGGAGCTGCAAATTTTCCATTGAATAGTGATGTTGTAGCCATGATGACATCCAAGCAGAATGCATTACAAATGTGTTTGTGGCAATGCTGGTGTAAACAAATCTACTGTGCTGCCAGTCATATAGAAGTATAGCACTTACAATTATGTACAGTAAATAATAAATAAGGAGAATTAATGGCTATGTTTCTAGCTTATGTACTTCCTATACTGCACTTTTTATCATTATTTTAGTGTGCTCTTTCTACTTATTAAAAAAGTTTTCTGTAAACTAGTATACTGTGATATATTGGCAGTAGCCTTATACATCTGGTGTTTGCAGTGTCTCTTGATTGTACAATTTTTTCCTGTGCTTGATTTAATTTCATGTTATTTTGTTTATCATGGCTCCCAAGTGTTTGTACAATGACAAAATTGCCTAACGAAACATTTCTCAGAACATATGCCCATCAGTAATCAATGCCTGACTGTATGTATCACCTGTACTCATGGCTTCAATTACCATCTGGGTCTGGGTATCCTTGCTGTCCACCACCAAGTTCTGTTGATTTTCCTTTCTAAGCTGACTAATTTCTAGTTGTATAGTCTGTCTCCACTGTCACCACTCTTATCTTGTCTGTACTCCTATAGACGTCCTTGTGTGGCTGACTTTATTGATCTAACTGGTCTCCCTGTCCATAGACAAGGCCCTTCTCATCCATTCTCCATTCCATACCAGGAGGGATTCCTTTAAAATGCAGGTCAGATCACAGGACCTCTAGCGTGTTCACCTTCCAGAACAAGCAACATTTTTAATGCTGTCCCTTTAGGCTCGTTTTGAGCTACTCCCCTCTTCCCATTGGCCACTGGCCTTAATTGAGCTGGACAATTCTGTGGTCTCCCATCTGAGGGCATGGTAAACTGTTCCCTCAGTCTGGAGCATTAGCCTTGTGAACTCACAGTTTTTCCAGTTCTCATATCCATCTTCCTTATGGAAACCTCCCCAACTCCAGGTGAGATCAGGTCCCCCACAGTATGTTCTGGTCCTCATCACATTTGTGTACTTTTAAAAAGTATATATTTTTATTGATTTCAGAGGGGAAGGGAGAGGGAGAGAGAGATAGAAACATCAAGGATGAGAGAGAATCATTGATTGGCTGCCTCCTGCATGCCCCACACTGGGGATTGAGCCCACAATCCGGGCATGTGCCCAGACCAGGAATCAAACCATGACCTCCTGGTTCATAGGTCGATGCTCAACCACCTAGCCATGCTAGTCAGACACATTTGTGTACTCACTAATTAACATCTGGACTGTACTTTTGAGAGGAGATGGGGCAATGTCAGTTTTGCTTCAACTTATGTAAGTTTTGACTTAAAAGTGGATATTCACTAGATGTCTGTTAAATTAATTAATGGGAAATGGTGGCGCTCTAACTCAAAACTGATTTCATGTCCTTCCCTTTCCACTGCTGCACCTGCCCCATCCTTACAACAGGAATGTCCTTGAAAATAACCAAACTGGGGAAGAAACAGAAGCAAGAAGGAAAACCATGGGGCTGGTTCCCAGGCTCCGTCATGGACATTGCTCCTCACCCCCACTTCTGGGTGGGAAACCAGCCTCCCGGGGAAAGGAGGGCTCTCCTGCGGGAGGGAAAAGCACTGGAGCACCCACTCCACCTCTCGTCACCAGCACGGGAGAAGACTGCCTGCCCTCCACACAGCCTTCAGCATGTAGCAGTCACCCCTTACCCATGGGAGATAACATTCCAAACCGCCAGAACCTGGGATAGCACCAAACTTTATATAAACTACTAGAGGCCCGATGCATGAAAGTTCGTGCAAGATTAGGCCTTCCTTCCCCCAGCTGCCAGCACCGACTTCCCTCCGGCACCTGGGACCCGGGCTGCTTTGCTCCAGCTACTACTGCCAGGCACCCGGGACCTGAGCTGCTTCGCTCTGGCCTCCCAGGCTGCTTTGCTCTGGCCGCTGCTGCCACCCACCGGTTCCCCGTGGTTTCCCGTTTGCCATGCTGAGATCGGAGCCTGTAGGCGGGGGTGTGTGTGTGTGAGGGAAACGAGAGGTGGTCAATGCACCGCATGGCGACTGGTCGAGCGGTCGTTCTGGTCATTACACTTATGGTGCCTGGCCTTTTATTATATAGGATTTCTTTACTATACACACATACCTATGATAAAGTTTCATGCATAAATTAGGTACAAGAGATTAGCAATAATAACTAATAATAAAATAGAATAATTATAATAATATACTGTCATAAAAGTTACATGAGTGTGGTCTCTCTCAAAATATCTTATTTTACTGAATTCACCTTTTCACTTAAAGGTCAGATTTTACAGCTTCTCTTTGGCATATCTGAATGGCCAGCATCCCTACTTTTGCACTTGGGTCCATTATGAAATAAAATAAGGTTTCCTTGAACACAAGCATTGTAATGCCAAGACAGTCAATCTGATAACTGAGCCGGCTACTGTGACTAGCAGGTGGGGAGTAGATACATGTGGAGATGCTGGACCAAAAGATGATTCGCATCCCGTGCAGGACGGAGCAGGACAGTGCAAGATGTCATTGTGTTACTCAGAACGGTGCATAATTGAAAACTTGGGGATTGTTTATTTCTGGAATTTTCCACTTAATATTTTTGGACCACAGTTGACGGCCAGGTAACTAAAACCACGAAAGTAAAACCTCAGATGGGGGAACTATTGTATAACCTTTTAGAATAGCTTCCCCCTTTGAAGTTGTATATGTTCTTTATTTTTAAATAATTTCAACAAGACAAAAAGTGCCCTTGAATCCTTTGTGGAAGAAAGGCAATTGCATGGATGAATGAGTTAAATGAATTAATAAATATAGAGAAAAGTGTGAATGGAGCTGTTGGTGTGGCCCAGTATGGACAGATAGAACAAGTGCAATTTGTCCCCAACCCCCTTAGAAGGGATGCTGATGACCAGTTCTCTGCAGAGCTGGGACACACACTGAGTTCAATTCTCAATCACCATTTCTTGCCCCCCTCGGAGTCTTTCCCAGAGAAGCTGAATATGGATGGCAGCATAAGTGACTCTAACCCATCACTAAGTGGAAGTGACAGCCCACACTCTGAAGTACTGAAATAGTTTAGGAAAAGCGAAAGCTCTAGGTTATCACAGGTAAGCTCTCTGAGGACGGTAGGGAGAGGGAGTAGCCATCTACTTTACACACCAGGAAGTACCTGCCCAGGATGATTTAAAAAAATAGAATCACAGAGGCTTTAAGTTGCATTAAAGCCATGCCTCCAGGTCAACTTGAAGGAGGCCTGGAATCATTGTTTCTCCTCTGGGGCATGTTGAGTCCCTCCCACCTCCATTTAAGGGGTGTTAACGGTGGGAAACACCACCAGATGTCTGACACCAACTCAGGAAGTCAGAGTCTGAGTGAGTCTCCCCATTTCTCCCCTCAGTTCACAGCAAGGGTTTGAGAACTCACCCAGGGCAGCACCATTGGTGGCTTCTTCGGTCTCCCTGGTGTCCTTGCCTTTCTCTGGGCAGCAGGCAGGAGGTGGTAGTTCAGTTCTGAATCATCATCAACCTTCTCTTGTTGCAGCCACCAGCCTTGCTTCTAAAGGCAGCTGCAAGCATTTCCCTACTGAGCAACCACACACGTAGAGTATGAGTGGCGTAAGCGTGTGTGTGTTTTTCCTTCCGGTGCTGTGAAGTGATGTTGTCTCAGTTCGTTTCCTCTCTGAGCTTTTTTTTTTTTTTCTCTCTCTCTCTGTCAGAACTGATACACGGTGGACGATTTGTAGTTTAGGGACAGGTAAGAAATCTAGTTTGAATCTATACTGTTTGCTACCTTGAGAAAGAGGGGTGATCTTTTAATTATTAATGCAATACCACTCTGTGGAATGCACTTTCTAATTGGCATAAGCTCCTTTCGAGGCTGCATAGAGGCAAAAATTAGCCTATTTTAAGGCCAACCAAATTGGGATTTTTGTGGCTTTATGGACTCCATATGTTCTAGACTTCCACTATAAATTGACACAAAACACCCTTCCATTTTACAAATATATATTGAGCCTATACCCTGTGTTAGGCACCTTCTAGGGGCTAGGTATGCAAATGGAGACTCTCCTACTTACATGTGACGAGTGTGTGGAAGGGAATTGGAAAATTACTTAGTCCCAAGACCTTTGTGTTTTTCTGGCTGTACTTTTGAGTAGCAGACAAGTGGATATGCTCTGAAGCCAAGCTCCCAGGTTTGAATTACCTCTACCCTTTGAACTGTTTTGCATTTCTGTGTCTTAGCTTTTTCATCTGCAAAATGGGAATAATCATAGGGTTGTTGTGAGAATTAGATAAGTTAGTTACTATCTAACTGTTACTAGCATAACTGTTAGTATATGTAAAGCATTAAAAGAGTACCTGGCACAAATAAATAAGCAGTATTTACGTTTTTGCTATTTTTATTAGTGACAAGTGATGTTATTATAAGTTCAGTCCTTTGCTTTTTCCTTCTCTCCCCTACTTCCCACACCTTTCTGGGGGCATACAGGGTTGAGAAAAGAGGGAGAGGGCATGAGCAATAGATGCTCCCAAGATGACCAGTGGTACCTGATGCTCCTGTTCCTTCCTGCTCCAACGCCGAGGCAAGGAAAGGGTTGTGCTGGGTGCTCCCCTCATCTTTATACTCCTCTCATGTTGTATGTTGCACTCTTGTGAATTCTAGTGTGTTGTTTTGTTTTGATTTGCAGTAAGATTTCTCTGAAATTCAGATACATGCCATTTATTTAAAAATGTTGAGTTAGCCTATACCAGTGATGGCGAACCTATGACACGCGTGTCAGAGGTGACACGCGAACTCATTTTTTTGGTTGATTTTTCTTTGTTAAATGGCATTTAAATATATAAAATAAATATCAAAAATATGTCTTTGTTTTACTATGGTTGCAAATATCAAAAAATTTCTATATGTGACATGGCACCAGAGTTAAGTTAGGGTTTTCAAAATGCTGACATGCCAAGCTCAAAAGGTTCGCAATCACTGGCCTATACCATGCTAAAGAATACTCTGCCATAAGCAGACATCACATTTAAACAAAGAAACAAATACTCAGACCAATGCTTTGTGCAATTGAGATTTATCAATACATCAATAACAAGAACGTTTATATTAATAATCATCCACATATTGCATTCTTAAGTGTAATTAGCAATATTCATGGTGAAAATACCAAGTTACTCTATTTTTAATCTTTATTTCTCTTTCCTTGAAAAACATTCTAGAGTACATGTTATGTATGCATCAAGAACTGTTGTAGATTTTGGGTAGAATTATTTTTTTCCAAGTTTTTATTTTATAGTGCAGAATATTTTTAATAAATTGATAGAGGTAGAGGAGTAATATGGACAGTACATATTTTTTTTCAAAATGTCCCTGTACTAATTTCCTATTACACTAATCAGCTAAAGTATTAGGTTTTTCATTAGATGTTAAGCAGTATAAATTTAAATGTGTCAATTTTAGAAAAAATAATTTACAGTTATATATTATAACCAGAAGGTTAATGCCATCGAATAATCTCCATAAATCAACGATACTCTAGATGTATCAAAAAAGCCAAGCTTGAGCTTCATTTAAATAAATTACTTGAGTTTGGCAACGTGGTTAGACTTAGCTCTGTTCTTTCACCTACATCCTCATGGCTTCTTTTGTCACTTTGAGCTGTCTGGGCCATCCACTGTGGGATTCTTCACAATGGAGAGAGGGCACATTTGTCAAAACAAACGAGAAGCTGACTTTGTCCCAAAACAGACCAGAATAACAAGTTAAATATTTTTTCCCACTTGGAAAGATGGAGGTTTTCCATGTCTGTTTTCCTACTTAGTCTTAGATAATTCTTTCTTTCTTTCTTTCTTTCTTTCTTTCTTTCTTTCTTTCTTTCTTTCTTTCTTTCATTCTTTTTGGCTTGTTTGCTTCTTTTTGATTAGTGGCAGGTTATGCCATGTGTCAAAATTTTGATAAACCACAGATGGTTCTGACAAAAAACCAAACAGCTGTAATTTCTAATTACTCTATCCAATAAAGGCCATGTTTACATTTTCATCTTTAAACAATCTCTTGACTACTTTAATCAGCTTCCTCATGCCATCTCAGTTAGCTGGAATATCGGTTATCACCACAGAATAGTTTATAACTACCTGTTAAGCAGTAGCCAAACACCAGGCAACTGTTTTGAATTTGTCATGAATGTTTGGTCCAGGAAGTGACTGTTGTATGGAGTGGAGGCTGAGGGGTAGGGGAGGGAGAAATGAGGAGAGAAAAATTTTAAAAAAATATATGGCCAAGTTGTGTGTGTGTGTCTCTCTCTGTGTGTATGTCTGTGTGTGTGTGTGTGTGTGTGTATTTTATTCCATTTGCTTGACTCATTTTCATCCATGATTGAAGACAGTATTAGCTATAGGAAATCAGCTTCCCACTGAGGAATTTAAATGAATATGCTCAAGAGTTGGTTTGGAAAGTTTTAAGAGTAAAGTTGTCCAGTATTATAACATATGCCTCATCCCTGCTTGGGAATGGCAGTCAGTTCTGTGGTTTTCATTTTTAGTTGAAGAAATTAGAGCTCAAAAAGATCCAACTTATTTGTCCATTCAATAACTACTGTGTATCTGAAAATTCCCCTGAGCTTTCCTGTGCATTTTTTGATATATCAGTCCACAAGACATGGGCCTGCCTTCAAGAAACTCATAGCTTGGGGAGAACCAAGATGGTGGCATAGGTAAACACCTGTACTTTCTGCCTTTCACAACCACATCAAAATTACAACTAAAAGACAGAAAAACTATCATCCAGAACCATGGAAAAGCTGACTGAGTGGAAGTTCTACAACTAGAGGTAAAGAAGAAAGTGCATTGAGACTGGTAGGATGTGCAGAGGCACACACAGAATGGGCTGGCAACAGGGCACGCTGCTTTTTTTAATCAGGAGGGAGATACAAGCTCCTGATTGCTCTGAATTCCAGTTTTGAGTGAGATTCTGGTGACCCAGACACATATGGGGAGAAACTGGACTGTCTGGCATCGGGCCAGAACCTGAGGGCGGCTTTCTTTGAGAAGGAAGGTGCTCACAGTAGTCATTTTTCCTGCCCCAGGACCTCTCCAGTGGAGGGCTGACTGGCAGCCATTGCTGTTTGCTCTGCCCTGGTGATTCTCTGAGACCCCCACTCCCAATTTACAACCCAATTTACACCCAATTTACAACCTGACCCAAGCTGTGTGCAGCGGCTTTTGCATATGAATGGCCTGTCCTTTCTCAGCCTAAAACCTGTCAAACAGGCAGCAGCAGCAGCAGCAGCCTGCATTGCTACACAGCTGGGCCTTGTCTGGGCACTTCCAAACCTGATACAAAGAGGAGGAATCTGCAGATCTCTCTGTAGCTCCTGCTGGGTGGCCCCAGGCAGTGACTGACTTTGCACCTCCTTGGAGATCCAAGAGCCAGTGTACCCAATGGTCAGTGTGAGACCATACCAGATTAGAACTCTTCACATCCATAAGAGACACACTCAAGGGGCAGGCTCAGTGAGCACCAAAGCCACACTGAAGCAAGTCCTTCCCCATTAGGGTGTCTCCTGAACAGCAACTCTTCCACTGTAGACACAGAAGGTCCTCATAGCCAATTGGCCTGGAGGTCAATTCCTTCTAGTGATACCAACAGCAATTAAGGCTTAACTACAACAAGACTGTGCACATATCCCAAAAAGGGGTACACCAAGAGTGTCCACCTCAGGTGACTCAGGAGGCTGAGCCACTGGGCCCTATAGGACATCTGACCACACAAGGCCACTCTCTCAACTCAAGGAGACTTAGCAGCTACCCAACACATAGAAACAAACACAGGGAAGCAGCCAAAATGTGGAGACAAAGAAAGATGTCACAAATGAAAGAAATGGATAAAAGCAAAGTACTGGATATAGAGTTCAAAACCACAGTTATAAGGTTACTCAAGAAACTTCTACAAACCTCTGAGGAACTTAGTGAGACCTTTAAGGATTTTAGTGAGAATGCCAAAAATATGGAAAAGGACCAGTCAGAAATTAAGCATACACTGACTGAAATAAAAAATAATATACAGAGATTCAACAGTAGACTAGAGGATCCCAAGAATCAAGTCAAAGATTCAAAGTACAAGGAAGCAAATAACACCCAACTGGAAGAGCAAAAAGAAAAAAAAATCCAAAAATATGAAGATAGTGTAAGGAGCTTCTGGGACAACTTCAAGTGTACCAACATCCAAATTATGGAGGTGCCAGAAGAAGAGAGAGAGCAAGATATTGAAAACCTATTTGAAGAAATAATGACAGAAAACTTCCCCTATTTGGTGAAAGAAATAGACTTACAAGTCCAGGAAGCGCAAAGAACCCCAAACAAGAGGAATCCAAAGAGGACCACACCAAGACCCATCATAATTAAAATGCCAAGGGCAAAAGACAAAGAGAGAATCTTAAAAGCAGCAAGAGACAGTTAGTTACTTACAAGGGAGTGCCCATATGACTGTCAGCTGATTTCTCAACAGAAACTATGCAAGCCAGAAGGGAGTGGCAAGAAATATTCAAAGTGATGAATAGCAAGAACCTACAACCAAGATTACTCTACCCAGCAAAGCTGTCATTCAGAATTGAAAGTCAGATAAAGAGCTTCACAGACAAGAAAAAACTAAAGGAGTTCATCACCACCAAACCAGTATTATATGAAATACTGAAGGGTATTCTTTAAGAAGAGGAAGAAGAAGAAAAAGGTAAAGATAACAATTACGAACAACAAAGTGACAACAAATACATATCTATCAACAAGTGAATCTAAAATCAAATGAGTAAAAAATCTGATGAACAGAACAAACTGGTGAATGTAATAGAATCAGGGGCATGGAAAGGGAGCAGACTGATAATTCTTGGGGGGATGGGAGTGTGGGGGGTGTGGGAAGAGATTGGACAAAGAGCTTATACCTATAAACGAGGACAGTGCGGGGGGGGGCGGGCGAGGGCCTGGGGGGGGGGTGGGAACCAGATGGAGGGGAGTTATGGGGGGGGGGGGAAAGAGGAACATCTGTAATAATCTGAACAATAATGATTTAAAAAAAAGAGAAACTCATAGCTTAGTGGGGAAATGATCTTATGAGATAACTATTCCCATGAATTGGTTTACTCATAATATTAAAAGCATTTATTGAATAAATGCTATAATAAGTAAAAAACCGAATGAAAATCAGCTCCTTCCCTAAGAGAAATTATGGTCTAGTAGGCATGGTGAAATGAACTGTCCACCTTTCTCTTCTGCTCTCTAGCCACTTACAACCCTCCTTTTCTCTCTCTCATAACAGGACATTTTTATCTTCTGCCTCTTCCATTCCTCCAGCCCATCAGCCAAGTCCTGTAGTCTAGTGCTCTTACATTGCCAAAACCCATGACCAGCTATTTTAGCAATGCGTTAATCTCTATTTCTGTTTTCTTGTTCTTCTGGGTGTTCAGCCATTTGCAGTCCTAGGAGGTAGCTTAATCTACTTTCCCTCATGCTCCAGAGCTACACAGATTCAATGGAAAAAGTTGACAAAGGCCAATCTCTTTCCTTGCAAATTTTCCCCAAATAACTTCAATTGAGGCCCTTCAGGAATGTTCCTGATCACCTCCCACTGACTGTTAAGTCTTCTCTCCCAAATGTTCTCATTGTCTAGAATCTCTAAGCCCAGCACTCACCTCATGCCATGCTAAGGGTTAGAGTTGCCTGCTGATGTTAGCTCTTTTAGCATCTCTCATGGTCTCTGAGAATTTCACTCTTCCATCCATCCTATTCCTCATTCCCTGCTCATTCTTCAACCCTTTGAATGATAGCTTCAAGTATCACTACTTGATTAATAATAATAGTAAAAGCTACCATTTTTTTATGTTTATCATTAGGAGGTAAATAAGCTTTGCAAAGATAAAACCATTCCTGTAGCTCACAGAACAGCTGTTTGAAGAAACATGAGCACCTAGAAGAGTAAAAGGAAGAAAGACTGAATTATTTTTAAGAGAGAACTCATGGAAAATTTAAAAGATTCTGGTTTAGTGGAAGCATTCATTGCATTTAGGCATCTGGCAAGCACCAAGCACTGATTTCTCCCTCTCTTATATCCTGTTTACCTGTCCCTCTACTGGACGATAACCATCTTTGACCTCCCAAAAACTGACTGAGAGAATGTTGTTGGTGGTGATTTTTTCATGATTTTAAAAATTAATTTATGAAATCTATAAGTAATAAATTTATATTGTAAACAACTAACTTTGCAAGTAAAACTAAAGTGCCTTTTGACCATCAGCCCTAATTTCATTTTCCTCCCCTGCTTTGTCCACAGTAAATGCTCACTATCAGTTTGGGATGTGTTCTTCCAATATGTTTTTTAGGCATTTATATAAATGTGTGTAACTGCTGCCAATTTGCGACTGTGCGCATATACAATCTCGCCCTTGAGCGTGCTTGTGCACAAAGACAGAACATGAGACTGAAACCATTAGAGTGCACTCGCTTTCTGAGGGAACTGTATAAACTGCTGTTCTGGTTTCACATGCAGTAGCAATTTGAAAACAACACCTTATTTATGAGAATATAACACTACATGGCTGCTTTTGATGGTTGAAGCGATTAGGCTCTTCACTCTATCTGACTTTTCTAAATATACACAAATGTAGATTTATATCCAAATGATTTGCCTCTGAGTAGATGCCCAAACAAATACCAAAGGTCATTATTATTTGATAAAACTATTTTATAAATTTTTTCTTTTGCTTACACAATCGCTTAACCAAAAAATCAAGTCAAATTATGCCTCTCTTTAGGTATGCATCCTGCCCCAGACAAGGACTCCTGTCCAGGTGGGAACAGCCAACTGCTAGGATCTTTTATAGCTACTCTCCTCTCTGCAATGGCTATGTCTTTATCTTTCCTCTTCCTTGAACATTTTCCTTCTGATTCTCAGAGCAGCTTCTGTTTCACAACCCCATCAAGAGATTACTACTTTAAAGACTAGAGATATTTTGTTTTGTTTTTACTGATTCCCAGTACTTAAAACCTCAACACTGTTTTTTTACCTTTAGTTTTTATATAATTACTAGAGGCCTGGTGCATGAAATTCATGCTCTGGAGGGGGCTGGGGAGGTCCCCTCAGCCCAGCCTGATCCTCTCCAATCCGGGACACCTCGGGGGATGTCCCTGAGGATCAGGCCAAAATCTGCAGTTGGACATCCCTCTCACAATCCAGGACCATTGGCTCTTAACTGCTCACTTGCCCGCCTGCCTGGTTGCCCCTAACTGGCCCCCCTGCCAGCCTGATCACCCCCAATTGTCCCCCTGCTGACCTGGTCGCCCCACGCAGCCTGCTGCTCAGTTGTTTGGTCATCCCTCACTAACCCCCCTGCTGGCCTGGTCGCCCCACGCAGCCTGCTGCTCAGTCATTTGGTCATCCTGCACTAACCCCTCTGCCGGCCTTGTCTCCCCATTCAGCCTGTTTGGTTGTCCATTCAGTTGTTTCGGATGTGACGGCCCCTGGCTCTTTATATATATAAATTTTACTCTAAGACAATAGAAGTATAAAAAGGAAATACAACTTATCTCGGCTCACTTTTCACCACAACTTTTCCTATTATTATTATCATTATTTTTAAATATATTTTATTGATTTTCTACAGAGAGGAAGGGAGAGAGACAGAGAGCCAGAAACATCGATGAGAGAGAAACATCTATCAGCTGCCTCCTGAACACCTCCCACTGGGGATGTGCCCGCAACCAAGGCACATGCCCTTGACCGGAATCTAACCCGGGACCCTTCAGTCCGCAAGCCGACGCTCCATCCACTGAGCCAAACTGGCTACGGCAACTTTTCCTATTATATAAGCAAAAGATTTTGTACACATGTTCATGGAGCCCTAGAACCCAGTCAAGTGGCTCTATCTACCTTCTTACTTTGCCTCCATTTCTCTTCTTCCTCTCATGCTCACCTTTCCTGAGAGAGTAGTCTACAGCCTATGACTCCACTTCCACACCATCCATTCCCTCCTTCTTTATTGCATGTCTTCCATTCTATATCTGGCTCTCACCCCAGCTTTCCACTGAAGTTGTCCCTGTTAGTATCACCATGACAGCGTAGATGATGAAACCAATAGACATTACAAAGTCTTTCCCTCTGTTAATTGAAAATGACTGATTACTTCTTTCCTCTCAGACCCTTCCTTTTTGGTGTACCCCACTTAGCTTTGGTTTACCTCCTTCATGGTTCACTACACCTCCTCCACTTACTGCTGCCCATGTTTCACTGTTGGCCCTCACACATTTTCACACTACTGCTCTCTCTGGTTGGGATCACCCACTCCCATTTAAGTCTGGGATTTGTCTTGGAAATCTTCATTAACATCATTATATACACTTAGTTTCTAGCTTAGTTCTGGCTCCTTTAACAAAACACCATGAACTGGGTGGCTTAAGCAACAAACATTTATTTTTCACAGTTCTGGAGGCTGAAAGTCTGAGAACAGGGTGCCAACATAGTCACCTTCTGGTGAGAACCCTCTTCATGGTTTTCAGATGGTCACTGTCTTGCTGTGTCCTTTTGAGGGGGAAGGGAGAGAATTTCTCTTGTTATTAGGGCACTAATCCCATTCATGAAAGCTCCATTCTCATGATCTCATTACCTCCCCAAAGCCCACCTCCTAATACCATCTAATTGTGGATTAGGCTTCAATATATGAATTGGGGTGGGAACACGGTCAGTCTATAGCAGTTTCTCTGCTCCCAAACATTGCAAACCTTCTTTCCCTTGCTTCTTAAGTTTAATGTCAGCAAGTATGAGTTGTTGTTGTTGTTTTTTCTTTTAACTAAATTTCACATCTTGACCCACTCCATTCCCTTTGCACATCCCACTGCCACTACCTCAGTTTCAACTTTCATTGCTTGGACTGTCACAATTCCTAACTGTGACATCTCTCTTCTAACCTCCAATACTTAACACACCATTGGGCACAGGGCAGCTCCTCAGGAGATATTTGTTGAGTAAATATCTGCACAACATTAGATATTCTCATGGACAAATTTCAAATCTCTTCACGTCACTGTCAGCTTGAATATTTCCACCAACTTGCCCAGCTGGTGTGGCTCAGTGATTGAGCATCAACCTATGAACCAGGAGGTCATGGGTTTGATTCCTGGTCAGGGCACATGCCTGGATTGCAGGCTTGATCCCCATTGTGGGGCGAGCAGGAGGCAGCCGACCAACTATTTTGTCTCATTATAGATATTTCCTTCTCTCTCTCCCTCTCCCTTCTCTGAAATCAATAAAAATATATTTAAAAATTATAAAACTTCCACCAACTCCCTATTGCCTACAAAATAAAGTTGAAATGACTTAGTTGGTGAATCGAGATCCATGTTATCTTCTTAGACTCTCTCCTGCTTGTCCATCTTCAGAGTGCCCTTCACCTTCCCAGCATCTTGAACTGCTCACTGTTCCCTAATCTTTTATGTCTTCTCATAATCATGGCCTTGTAAAGGCCATTTCCATGCCTAGAAGACCCTTTCTTCTCTTTTGGGTAATGACCTCAAGATGGCACTCTCGTAGATAGAGTACCCTTTTCCTCCTTTCATTGTCATCAGGATTTTCATTACTACATTGATCATAACATCACAATAGTGTGTTTCCCTCCCCTGGACCTCAAGCTCCTGATGACAGGGAACTGCTGATTATTCACTTTAGGGACCAAATGAAACCTTTTTATAAAGTGGTCTACAGAGGCCTTGCTTCAGAATAACCTAAGAGGCTGGTTAAATATAGATCTTGAGGCCCCACCCTTGAACTGCTGAGTGAGTTTCCTTGGAAAGTGGAACCCCCCCTAGGTAATTCTTATGCACATCAACATTTGAGAACACAGTTACAGTATCCAACACATATTTGATGAATAAAGACATGATAAAAAGTACTGAGATCCCGACTTCTAGAAAACTGTTCTATTTCCTTCGTTCCTCTGGGGTATATTTTTACTGGAGACAGGGCCAGAGAATTTGGCTCAGCCTTGGATCAAAGTGACCTAACAGGAAACAGTCTTGCATTATTCTCTAATCAAGTCATGCAAAGTACCTATTGTCCTGTCCAAATGCCAAATTAAGTTTAGGGTCATTCAGAGCCCTGAAGATGGCTGGCTGTGATAAGAGCTAACACATTCTTGCTCAAGTGAGAACTGGCATGTTCTACATTTTTAATTCACTAAAGCCAAATTTTTAAGCTGAAGTAGTCCACAAGTACCTTCTAAGGAGCCACACTGTCTCATTTTCTGTGTTTATTACCAGTATTGGTAATTCTACTATCAATTAATAGCTCTCCCCTGTTGACATTGGTTGGATTGTGAATGGGCCTTAAGGGTTTCATGTGGACTTTTGAAGATAAACAAGTCGTGTTTAAACCACGAGTCTCTAGCCTTAGATGGTTTGGCTCAGTGGATAGAGTGTTGGCCTGTGGACTGAAGGGTCCCAGGTTTGATTCTGATCACAGGCTCGATCCACTGGAGAGTGCAGGAGGCAGCCAATCAATGATTCTCTCTCATCATTGATGTTTCTATCTCCTTCTCCTTCTCCCTTCCTCTCTGAAATCAATAAAAATATATTTTAAAAAATACACAAGTCTCTAAAATGTCTTTTTAAAATTTCTTCAGTAGATTTTGAGCTCTATTAACATGACCTTGAGATTTGTCACATTGCACCATCCCAGGCCTAATAAAGACTAAAATACATGTATCATCTAAATGACCTCGTAACTACACAAAGTATCCTAAACAAATATTTGTTAGATTTATTATTTAGTAAATAACTAAATCTTTTCAAAAGTACATATAGCAAAAGTGTAGAAATACATTGATATTATTAGGTAGTTAAATACAAACATATGTACCTGAGCGATGGGGAAGAAAAAAAAAGGCATCAAGTGATTTGAAATTGGTGGTACTTTTCAGAGGAATTGAGACTGAGTATAGTTTCCAAGAAGAGGCAAGATATAGGGTGACAATTAAGCCATCTCCTAGATTGTTCATATAATGTCACAGTTAGGCCAAGTCTTAGAGGCTAATTTGTTTTAGCATATATTATTTATTCTTTAACATCTCTAATATTTCTCTATTACATAAGTAGCATACACTCATTGTTGAAATCAGGAAAAACAATAATTAAAAAAGATGACATAAACAATGTTATATTGGAGTGTGTATTCTTTTAAATGTTTTTCCATGTATATGGCTTAAAACAAAACACATTTATTCTTTTACAATTCTATAGGTTAGAAATTCAACATAGGCCTCACTGGGCTAGAGTTAGCTGCATTCTTCTGGATGGTCTCTGGGAGATTCTGTTGCCTTGCTTTTGTCAGCTTCCAAAGACCACCACATTCTGTGGCTCATGGCCCCTTCATCCATCTACAAAGTCAGCAATGCTAAATCTCTATGACCATTTATCTGGTAGTCACATCTTCTCCCAACCATAGCTGGGGAAAGTTCTCTCTGCTTTTAAGGACCCATGTGATTAGATTGGACTGTCATATATAACACGAGAGCCCATCTCAAGGTTCCTAACTGATCATCTGCAAAATCCCTTTACCATGTAAAGTAACACATTCACAGGTTCCTAGAGTTAGGACAGGGACATGTTTGGACATTACTCGGCCTATCACATATAGAGATTACAAAGCCAGTAAATATTAGATCTATTAGGATTGCAAGAATCTGATGCAGATATGCAACTAATGGGGATTTATGATAAAAGGATGTAAGGAAGAACTGCAGAGTTTGAATGCACATAGGACCAAGCCTCCCAGGAACTGGCACTTTATTCTCAGCCTATAGATATAATAACTTGTTGATGTCTCAACAGCAGACATCCATGGCACCAGACCAGGCCACTGCCTATTTCTGCTGCACTCTTGATACTTCTCAAATCCTTTTGACTTCCTCTAATGTCCTTCTTTTATTGCTTAGCTTCTCAGTTTCTACTGACTCTTGGCTTCTGCCCACTGGTTTCTCCTTGAGTCTTTTGGCTTCTGGACCTCTCTGTGACTTTTATTTCTTGTGATATGTCAGGCTCCCTAAGGAAATGATCTAATAAAGTCTGTTGGTCACTATAAAGCACTGGACACTGCTGTCCCATGAAGGGCTCCCCTACGTTATCTCATCTGCTTCCCACCAGCTTATAGATGGCTGTCTTTGAAAACTGCCAATTCCTGGTTCTATCAGCAAGATCATGGGGTCACATGCGACAAACTGTGTGTCAGGAATCACATAAGGTCACTTCCCTCACAATAGGGCCACGAGAAAGTGGGCTCAAAGAGAATCTTCAAATCCTGGGGCAGAATGTCTTCCTAGAGCACCCTGCATACGCTGCACTGGAACCATATCTGGGAACCACAGTTAGAATAATCTAGCTGAATAAAAGAGCATAAGCAGGGGCTGAACGAGAGGAAAGGAACAGTGCCCAGAACTAATACTAAATACGGGCATTTTGAAAAGGGTTGAGGCAATTGCTTTCAGTACTTCAGGGCTAATTCTTGGCCTTTAACCACGCAGGACCTTGTGAAATAGGTTTTGGGAAGAGGGCTCTAATGTCTCTAAATGGTGGACCATTTGTTTCTCCAGCTATATTTGCTCTGCAAAGGGAAAAGTCGTCTCATTGACTTGGAAAGAATGAGTCTAAACAAGTTTCAGAAGGAGAAAACTTCTCTTGGTTATGCTGAACTCTGCCACCTCACCCCATCCCTTCCTAATGGAAAAATGTTGCTGTAAATGTTTCCTCTGATATTTCCCACAAAAATCTGTGCTGTGGTCACAGCTCAGAGATGCCAACACAAATCTCAAACACAGCCACCTCCTGACAGAGAGTATACTCTGGGCTGTTTTTAGTCTGGACCTCAGTAACCAGGGACAAAAGTTGGCTTCAAATTTCAATTAATTACATGGGAAGAAATGAACATCCAATAGACAGGGGTCTTAGCATGAATGCTTCTTCCCCGATGGCAGAGTATTGGGATGTTGCCATATCACATACAACCAGGACTTTTTCTATGTGGTATGCTATTTTTTCTCCTCTTAAGCTTTTAGAGTGAATGCCAATGGCACATTGTCTCCTGAAATTTCTATACCCTATAATAATTCATTGGACTCATTCATTTTTACTTGGAAATACACAGCATTCTTCATCCAGGCAATCAAAACATTTTTGGAGCAATTATAACTGTGTTAGGAGCTGAGAATAAACTAGTGAGTAAAAATATGTGTTGTATACTGTGTATGTTGGACATTTTAACTATAAGAACATAAAAATAGAACTTATAATGGCTTGAACAGTACATTTTTGTTTCCTAATCAAGCAAGAAGTCTTGGGAGCAGGTGGTCTGGAGATTGGTTAATTCAGTAGATCAATAAATATCTTTATGTCAGCTTAGTTCTCATGTGTTTGGAACCCTCATGATTGCAAAGTGGCTGTAATACCTATATAGTGTAGTCTCAACTATGTCCAAATGCAAATTAATACCTAAATTAATAAAGCCAAAAGGGAGACACTCCCCTTTAGGATCCCTGTGCCTTCCTTTTTGAGAGATGATCCATTTCCTACAAGGACTATATCCCCTAACCTTACTCTCGAAAGAAATTCCCTCAAGTCTTAGGAGGCAGAATTCCATCACAAACTGGCTTCTAAGCCAATTAACAGCAAGTCAAATAAAATAGTCATAATTTGTTTAGACCAGTCAACTTTTGCCCCAGGGCTCAGTCTTTCTTAAAGCACCAGGTTGCCCCATACACAAACAAAATTCAGCCCTGTAGCAGGAAGGGTTTTAGCTATTGGGTAAGAGACCAGGAATCTGCCTCAGCGTGGGACTCTCGGATGACACAGGAAGGAAGGGGAAAACACTGCCCACACACATTTCTCACACAGTCTGAAAGACCAATGTTCCAGCATCCTCTTTGCTACTTGTAAGATCTTGGGTTAGTTATTTAACCTCTTGGAACTTCTGCATATGCAAAATGGGAAATCATTTCAATCTCACTGGGGTGCTGTAAAGATAAAATATATTAGTGTACATAAAATACCCAGCACTGTATCTGGCCCATAGGAATTGCCCAACAAATCCCATTCCCTTCCTCAAAGCCCTCAGGTTGCTTACAGTGTAAATTTCTGTGTAACCAATATGTCTATCAGTCTGTACTCTGACTAATAGGCACTCTGCTGAGTGTGTACAGAGGCTTCCTGAGGGAGGCGATAGTTGCTAGGAACCACAAGGCCTCCAAGATGCAGCTGTTGCTACAATGGGTGATTTCCATTTTATTTCTTTTTCCTTACTGTATCTTTCTGCTACTCTTGTCAACTCCCTCTCTTTTGGAAGTCAATCTCCTCTGGTGTTCTGTGACAACATTGCTTTGGTTTCCCTCCTACCTCTCTAGCTACTCCTTTCCATGCTCTCTTTTAGGTCCTCTTTTTGGCCAGCCCCAGAGCTGTGTTCTCCAGCTCTGCTGCAATCTCATATGTCAATTCTTTTTTTTTTTTAATTCTCACTTAAGGATATGTTTACTAATTTTTTTAGAGTGAGAGGAAGAGAGAGAGACACACACACAGACAGAAACAGAGAGAAAGATACACACACAGAGACATCAATGTGAGAAAGAAACATCAATTGGTTGTATGAGCCCTGGCTGGGGATCAAACCCACCACCTTTTTGGTGTATGGGACTAGGCTCTAACCAACAGAGACACCTGGCTGGGGTTCACATGTAAGTTCTTGAGGTGAGATTTCGTTTTTCTTAGTATACTTTCAATTTCTAGTTACATGTTCATGACACATATTACACATTTAGTACCTATGTTTAATACATTTTTTTATTTAATCATTTATTCAACCAGTATTTTTGAATGCCTACTATTTGCATGATACCGTTCTTCATGCTCGAGATATAGCATTAAATAAAACAGACCGTTTGAGGGACATGGAGAGCTGTTGAGGGTTCTAAGTACAGGAATGATATGATCTGACTTATACTCTTAGGGGATCCCACTAGCTGCTGTTGAGAAGAGACCTACGAGGCTGGAGCAGAAACAGGATTTCTATTAGAAGATAATTACAATAATCAAGGTAAGAGACAATGGGGGCTTGGGTTGGGGTGGTAGCAATGCAATGGTTAGTTGTGGATGAATTTCGGTTTTAATTTGAGGTGAGATCAGTAGGATTTTCTGTTGGATGTGGGAAGTGAGAAAAATAAATCAAGGTTAAGCCCAAATGTTTCGGTTCCAGCAAGAAGAAGAAGGGGTGTCAGTTTCAGAGGTGAGGAGAACTGTGGGGGTGCAGGTGGGGATGGGAATGAAGAGTAAGCTTCGAGGCCGGTTAAGTTCTACACGGTTGTTAGACATTGACATGTAGCTGTTGAAAAGGAAATTGGACTTAGGACTGTGGAGGCCAGGGGAGAGGTTTGGGCTAGAGCTAGAACTTTGGGAGTCATCAGCATGGAGATGACATTTAAGGCAGTGATGCTGGATGAGATCACCAAGGAGACTGCACATGGAAAGGGAAGCAAACTGATTACTGAGAACAGAGAGGTCAGGGGAGAAGGGAAACCAACGGAGGAGACTGAGGAGGAGCAGCCTGAGAGGAAGGAGGGCCACCAGCCATGTGTGGTGTCCTGCAAGGCTGTGGTGAAAGGGTGTCCAGCAGGAGGTAAAAAGTGTGTGGACTGCTGACAGGGGAAGTACGATGGGGCTGAGCCCAGACAATGGATTTGGTGATGTGGAGGTCATGGGTGACTTTGACAAGGCAGCTTCAGCGATTGGTGCAGAGGGAATTGGAGGAGTTGGAGGCAGCAGTACAGGCAAGTCCTTCAGGGAGCTTTGCTGTAAAGCAGAAAAGTTGGTAATAGTCAAGTGAGGCCTTTTGGGTTTGTTTAAAGAGAGGAGACTTAGTATTCTTGAGTGATTAAAAATCTAATAGAAGAGAAATTTGTATGACACAGGAGAGAGGAGTGAATTGTTGGAATGAGGTCCTTGAGAAGGGCAAGGGGATGTGATCCAAGGGAATAGCAAAGAGATTGGCTTCTGTCAAGAGTTCAGCTAAGTGACTCCCTGGCATTGCTACCTTGGCATCCATGTTATTTGGCCAAGCAGCCTGCAGGGAACCTTAAACTGACGTTAGCCCCTCATGCAAGAGCATTTCCTAGATAACAGCCCATAAAGTCACAGAAAATGTAAGTTCCTGGTGTGACGCCCCTAACACCCCTTGCTATCAACAGGCTCCCCTACCCCCCAGGCCTTCCCTTGTGTGCCTCTTAGGTAAGACCCCTGGGGAACTTACCAACACCCCATTGATTTGGGTTTGAATTGATCAATCTGGCCTTAGCCCGAGAACCAAAAAGCACTCCTCCCATGACCCTAATAATGGCAAGTGCCAAGGTCCTGTGCTCTCTTTGTTTGTACTTTGCCTTGACCTCCCTCATGGCCCCTAGAAGTGTGCTGTACTTCCTTCAGGACCAATGAGTAATAGACTTCTCAATGTCAATGTCTTTTGTGGTCTTTTGTTGAATGGAAGAGGCTCACCTAGTGAATAGGGGGAAATGGTATGAGATGGGGTCAGCAAGGTGATCAGGGGCCAAATCATATAGGGCCTATGAAAACTGCAATAATGAGTTTGCATTTCATTTTAAATGTGGTGATAAAATCATCTGAATTTTAAAAGATAATTCTTGCTATTGTGTGAAAATTGGATTATCAGCATGCTTGTGGGGTGAGATGGAGTGGGGAGACACACTCAGAACTGTACTTCAGAAAGATGAAATGTGTCAGCAACATGTAAAATAGCTCAGAAGGGGAGAGTAGCAATTCAGAAATGTATGCAACTGACAGTAGAGACAGCATGAGCTGGGGAGCTAGACTCATGCTTCCAAACAAAGCTGCAGGAAGTGAGCTAAGATTCAAATAATCCCCAACTCTCCTCAGTCAGCTGTAGAGGCCAGGACTTCCTCACCAACTGCCCCATTCAGTCCTCTCCACAACCCCACAATTCTGGTTACAAAAAGCAGTTTCCAGTTCCCAAACTCACTGCCAGAGAGCTCCAAGGGCATCTGCTTATCAGCACATAAATGCTTCAGAAGATTTTAAATTCGGGGAGGTTGGAATTACAGTGTGTCTCCACCTCTGCCAAAAGGAATGGTTATTTTTTGAGTGCCAATAACTTTCTTCCCCGAACCCTTTGTGCCTTTCTTTAAACCCTACTGATTAATTTATAGCCCATGTAATAATGAGATTTCAGAATTCCAGGATGAATTCACCGTAAAAACCCAAATTGCAAGGTTAGAAAGCCCATGAAGAAGCATCTGTGCCCCTTGCTGGGGTTGGGGTGCGATGTTGCTGGCAGATTTAAGGTACAGGCAGGTCTTGGGGGGTCATTTTGTTGTTGTTAATCCTTACCAAAAAACCTTGGGGTTAATTTTTTTTTTATTAATCCGTACTTTAGAGAGTGGAAAGGAGGGAGAGAGACATAGAGAAAGAAACATCGATGTTGAGAGAGACACATTAATTGGTTGCCTCCTGCACATACCCCCACTGAGGTATGTGTCTTGAGCCAGCAACCAAGGCATGTGCCCTTGACCTGTAATTGAACCCAAGACCCTTCAGTCCATGAGCTGATGCTCTATCCACTGAGTCAAACCTGCCAGGGCAGGGGTAATTCTTTTAGCTGCAATCCTCATTTGTATTTCAATGTAAATGAGTTTCAGATTCTTCTTGAGAGAAAATTTTGGCTGGGAAACTCTAGATGGTTCTGGGCCCAGAGTTGGGGCACAAGCCTTAGGGGAGTTGAATGGGGAAGGGAAAAGGGGAAGGAGGTGGCACTAGAGCACTGAACTTCACTTCCTTCCCTGTGTTTGATGGAGCCAGGAAACAGCTGCCCACCCCTTCCTGAGTAGAGGGCTCTCAACGTGCTGAATGAAGAAGAAAATAATTTGGTTTTATAGCTTTGCATTATCTGTGCTTGATTAGATTCTAATGTGAGCTGTGCACCTGGATGGTTTCCTTAAAATACATTTCTTTAAGAAGGAAACTCCATCTCCTTGTGGACCACTTTCCCTTGGGGTAGCTCCTGACCAAAACGTTTGCGGCTACAAGGGGAGCTACAAGGAAGAGCAGGGAGAATTGTGCGCTTGACATTCATTTTCACAGAAATAGGGAGATGACAGGAGTAGAAGGAAGGAAATTCATCACTTGCTGAGGACCAACGAAGTGCCCGGTCTGCTTGGGCACTTCTCAGGAAGGTTATCTCAGGGGCACATTTTCCTCTGGTTCTCCTCGGACTCTCCAGTGTTAGCGATCACTCCCAATGGGTGAGCACAACTCCTGCAGTGTCACTTGTGTGTGTATCAGTATAGGTAATATTTATCAAGCACATATGCATGTAGGTGCTTTAGGGAGATCCCTCATTTGCAGTCTCATTTTATACAAAATATAGATGCCAATGACTTGTTCAGAATCAGCAGTGCCAGGATTAAAACTCAGGCCACTGGATTCTAGGGATCACACAGTCATTTTGTGGTATTACCTCTTACTTACATAGGAAAGGCAAAAAATTACATGCCTGCTTTCATTGTAATTTCCCTCTAAGTTTATGTCTAAGGTTTTCAGTCTCCTTAATTTTTGCCTACAGGCATCCTCTCCTTCACTTTAGGTGCCCAGAGCCCTCTTATGTTATACACCTCACTACCACTACCACCTCTTTTCTGAAGGCGTTACCCAATATAATTGACTCATTCAGGCTAATGCTATGCCTTCCAGGCATAAATGAATTTTTTTACTTTTTATTTGTAACTATAAACTTTTCTTTCCTTCTGAGAATTTTTAACTATCAACTCAGAAATAATAAGGATCCATTTGTCTCTTGACTGTTGTTTTGGGATGCCTGGGGCTGGTGATGGGCTGGACTATCAAGTATTTCCTGCTTATCTGAAGAGAGTGAGCTCAAAGACCAGCTGCTGGAAGTGTGTTCTCTGGGTGATGTATGGTATAGGAACAGGTGTACTGGACTTATTAGCTTACTAGAGGCCCAGTGCACAAAATCTGTGCCGGGGGGGGGTCCCCTCAGCCCAGCCTGCACCCTCTCCAATCTGGGTCCCCTTGGGGGATGTCTGACTGCCGTTTAAGCCCAATCCAGGGGTTTAGGCCTAAACCAGCAGTTGGGCATCCCTCTCACAATCCTGGACCACTGGCTCCTAATTTCTCACCTGCCTGCCTGCCTGGTCACCCCTAACTGCGCCCCCCTGCTGGCCTGATCACCCCTCACTGGTGATCACCCCTGCCTCTGCATGCGGCCTGATTGCCCCAACTTCCCTCTGCTGCTGGCTAAATTGCCCCCAACTACCCCCTCCCTGCCAGCCTGGTTGGTCCTAACTGCCCCCCCCCCACTGCCTAGTCACCCCTTACTGATCACCTGCCAGCCTAATTGCCCCCAACTGCATCCCCCCACACTGGCCTGGTCACCCCCAACTGCCACCCTCCGCTGGCCTGGTCACCCCTTACTGCCCCCCACCAGCCTAATTGCCCCCAACTGCCTCCCCTGCCAGCCTGGTCATCCCCAACTGCCCCCCTCTGTCGACATGGTTGCCCCCAACTGCAACCCCTGCTGGCCAGGTTGCCCCCAACTGCCCCCTCCCTGCCAGCCTGGTTGCTCCTAATTGCCACCCTCTGCCAGCCTGGTCACCCCTTACTGCCCCCGCATCAGCCTAATTGCCCCCAACTGCCCTCCCTGATGGTCTGGTCACCCCTCAAGCCCCCCCACTGGCCTGGTCGCCCCATGCAGCCTGCTGTTCAGACGTTTGGTCATTCCTCACTAATCCCCCTGCCAGCCTGGTCACCCCACACAGCCTGCTTGTTCAGTTACTTGGTTGTCCCTCACTAACCTCCATGCTAGCCTGGTCGACGTAGGCAGCCATCTTGTGAGGGTGTGAGGGTTAATTTGTATATTACTTCTTTATTATATAGAATTAGAACTTTGTGATTCTGAAACCCGGAGTCTACTCTGTTTGAACATTCATTCATTCATTCATTCATTCATTTATTCATCAAGTACACATGGTCACTTCATTGGCACTTAGGATGCTCTGATAATCAAGACAGATATTGCTCTTGCTGCCAGAAAGCTCACAACACTGAGTAGGAGACAGACCTTAAATAAGAACCTTCAGTGAAAATGAGCACATCTCATTCTTCTATTTGTCCTTTTCCCTCCTCTTCCTTTCCTACTTCATTGTCATTATAATTTTTCTCCCACCCCTTTTCCCCAAGGCTCCCAGATGCCCTATAGTAGAACCTTCCTTCTTCTCCTGTGCCAATTCTCCAGTGTGGATCTTCCTATCTCACTCTTCCTAGTGGGTGATCATTGTTTGTCCCAGCTCCATGCCAGCCAGGAAGTCCATCGCTTGTGTCTCATTTTTTTTTACCCTGAACTCTTTACATTCATGCTAATGCTATCCATGTCTTCCAGGCATAAATGCATCTAGCAAACACACAACATCAAGAATTAGAACAGGTAGTAGTTGATGGTGAAATTTAAAGTATCCATTTACCTCATTTATTCATTCAGTAAATATTACAGCTAGTACCTGTCAGGAACTGAGATATAGAGGGAAAATATAGTTTCTAGGTAGTGAAAGGACTATAAATTTCCAAAGGTAAGAACACTCTCAATCTTCCACATGTCTCTATTCCCAATATTTAACTCCTTAGTGGAAGGTGGGTACTTAATAAATATGTGTGAAATAAAAGTGAATTCATATTTTGGTAGAAAAGATAGATATATAAAATAATATAATAAAATGGGATGACCATTCATTTAATAAATATTGATTGAGCATCTCCCAAATGCTACATACAATATCAAACAAGACCAATTCAGTTCTTTCCCTTATGAACTTTACAGTTTAAATTTTGCACAAATAAGTATTAGATTTGTGATAAGTGATGTGAAGAAGTGCAGGGTCTAAGGGGTATATAAAAGATATGTTGCCTGGCTCATGTGACAGTCCTGTAGCTCAAAAAAAAAAAAAAAGAAGCTCAAATTACTTTTGAAAAATGGCAACATTGCCCAACCAGCATGGCTCAGTGGTTGAGCGTTAATCTATGAACCATGAGGTCATGGTTCAATTCCTTGTCATGGTACATGCCCGGGTTGCGGCTCAATCCCCAGTAGGGAGCGTCCAGGAGGCAGCCTATTAATGATTCTCTCTCATCATTGGTATTTTTATCTCTCTCTCCCTCTCCCTTCCTCTCCGAAAGCAATAAAAAAAATTTTTTAAGAAAAACTGCAAGATTGATATGGTTGAAACATTTTGAGTGAGGAAAGTGAAAGTGGGAAGAGATGAGGTTAATAAAGAAAGCAGAGATTGTATTTCCACAGCTTGGAGGGCAAGTTAGGGATTCAGGGCTTATCTCAAGAACAATGAGCTTTTATAGATTTTAAGCAGGAACAAGGTATAGCAAATGTTAATTTTTAGATACTCATTCTATTTTGAGCATAAAGAATGAAAGCAGATCAAGAGTGGACAGTAGGAACCCAATTAGTATGCTATTGCAATAATCTAGGTATGAGAGGACATTAACTTGAACTAAGGGGTGATATTGGAGACAGAAAAGGTGGATGAATCCAACATATTTCTTGGCTCTGGAATCGTCCATGATGATTGGATGGTGGTTGAGATGATGGTGACAGTAAGGGAGAGGGATTGTCAAACATAACTCTTCTATGTTGTATCTGAGCAAACCCATAAGTGTTGGTGTTATTTTCTGAGATTGAAAATACTGGAGGAGAAACAGGTTTTTTGGAGGAACATTACTAGTTAAGTTTTGAATATTTGTCACATTGAGATACCTGTGAGAGATCCAAATGGAAATGTTGAATAGTTTAATACACATTGGATGACTGGCTGGCCCAACATTATTCCTCTAGTAATTATGAGGTGTTCATGTGACTCAATATAAACCCATTTTAATATCTTAACTCTCAGGCCACATGACTGATTCATAGGAAATCCATATGAGCTTCACTGAACCAATCAAATTCTTTCTTTCAATCTGAGTGGGCAGAAGAGAAATGTTTTGCACTCTGGTTTCAGAGCTAGGAGGCTTTAAATTTCAGAGATGTTGATGAGTATTTCTTCTCTATGGGAATTATGTTGGATTAAAAAAATGAAGATAATATGCAGAGAGAGGAGTTGGAGGAAAAGAATCCTAAAATCCACAGTTTGGTTGCATGAATTAAGAGTCAGTACCTGTTAACCAATCTTTCTCTTCCTCCTCCCCTCACCGTCTCTCTTTGAGTATCGGTCTTTCTGTTTTATTTTATCTTAGCTAGATTTTGGTGGGATTTTATCACTTGTAATCATGATAGCACTAGCAATATAAGTAAACAGTTTAACTTATAATCTAGAACTCATTAAGAGATCTTGCCTACAGACATATGTTGAGAGTTGTTGATATAGATATAGAATGTGAAGACAGGGAGTGGACAAGATCACCAAGAAAGAAAGGAAAGAGAGAGAAGAGTACTGAGACCTCAGCTCTGCAAAAACTAACATTACAGATCCAGGAGAGGAAGATGAACTCCCAAGGAAGTTGAGAGAATGTTTTTAGTCATTGGAGGAATACCAGTAGAGTATGATGTCACAGAGGCCAGCGGTGTTTTAAAGAGGTGGTGATCAACTGTAGAAGGTCCAAGAGAGGGCAAGTGTGGTAAGCACTAAAAACCGTTCATTGAACTGCTGGCATAGAAGTCATTGGCGTCTTTTCTGAGAATAATTTCAGTGAAGTGGAGCAGTCAGAAGCCAGTTGGGGTGGATTCAGAAGTAAATGAAGGTAAGAAAACACAGCCTTAGTGTGGAAACAATTTTTTCAAGAATCATAGCTCTGAAGAGTGGCACTAAGAGGGAGTTCAGGAACAGATGTTGTTACCTTTTTTTTAAGTTGAGAGAGAATAAGCAACATTATATTTAAAGATCTATTAGAGCAGTGGTTCTCAACCTTCCTAATGCTGCGACCCTTTAATACAGTTCCTCACGTTGTGGTGACCCCCAACCATAACATTATTTTCGTTGCTACTTCATAACTGTAATTTTGCTACTGTTATGAATCGTAATGTAAATATCTGATATGCAGGATGTATTTTCATTGTTACAAATTGAACATAATTAACGCATAGTGATTAATCACAAAAACAATATGTAATTATATGTGTGTTTTCTGATGGTCTTAGGCGACCCCTGTGAAAGGGTCATTCGACCCCCAAAGGGGTCGCGACCCACAGGTTGAGAACCACTGTATTAGAGCATAGTGGAGAAGGCAGCTATCTGGGTGAGTAGAGAAAGATTTTGTGCCGAGTCAGCTCAGCCAAGGGTTAAAAAGCCTGAGTGAGGGTGGTGAAGGATGAAGAAAAGACAGACAAAGAGAATAAGCTGGGTCTAGGTGGATCTTCCTGTGCCTGGCTGAGGCCTCAGACAGAGATATCCAGAGGCAAGCTGAGCCTTTATTTTATAGCCAGAGGTAAACAAGGTAGTGGTCACCATAGTTACAATGTCCTTGTGAGTTTCACTTGTTTTGCCAGCACTTGCTACATCTCCCTCAGCCCATTGGCTACCCAGATAAGATCTAGGGAGCGTCATAAGGTCAAGCCTAATTATGCTAAGAGGACTGTGCCTCTAAGCTGGGACTTGTTTGTTGCTTTGCCAACAGGTCAGTCCAAGGCTTAACCCTATAGCTGTACCCTATAGATTTCTCCAGGAAGATGACATTAAGCTGGTTCTTGAATAGTGAGTAAAACTTTTGCAAAGGAAGAAGGCATTGGATGCAAAAGGAAGATTGTAAGCAAAGACACAATGGTGTGTTTGGAGAATGGTCAGTTGCTCAGTGCATAGAAAACTTTAGCCCTGGGCCCTGTGTGGGAGAAATGAAAACCCACCCAAGACCTGTTCTCATTTCCCTCTTTAAAATAATAGGATAGGTCAGATTATCTTTAAAGTCCGTTATAATATTAAAATTTGTAGCTAATGGTGAGCTGTCCTGAATATTTTGTTTGATTAATAATAATGTTTCCCAAAATGAATTTTCCACACAGCTGTTTCCTGGAATTCCGCTTTTTATTGTGTGGTGAGTGGCTTCCAGGAGATTGGAAGCTCAACCCAACGTGGCCCACTTAGGAAAAAGGAATCATGAAATGCCTTTGAAGTCTACTGTGTTTTACCTTACAAGCTTATGTGCATCCTCTTCCTTAATATACTTGGCATGCTTTTGCTATTCAAGTGTTTTATTATTATTCAGTGATTCTCCGGGAAGATAGGCTGGTCTCACCCTTTAGGTTTAAGTAGTTCCAGGTAGTTATGGCATAAGCTCTGAGAAAGGTTGAAAGTCCCTGGCTGGCTCCTATTTCCTAGTCTTTTTTCACTTGCCCATTCACTGCCAGCTTCACAGAGGCAGAGAGTCTGAGCACTAGCTTCCTGTACAAGTTGAAATAGGGTTGGAACCTGGGGGTAGAGAGGAAGAGAGCTTTAAGAGTAGCTTACATGAGTTACTTGATCTTTATAAATGTCCTGGTCCAGAGAGAATCAGTAACTGCTTTATGAGCCTTAGTATCTTAGCTACTCACACACAATATTATTCACATGTGTAATACTTTAAATTATTATTCACTTGGTTGTATGAATTTTCTTTCTAAAGATTGTGAGATATGAAAGCCACATAAAAATTGCCTGAAAGAAAGAAACAACACATGTTAATTGGATTCTTGGCAATAGAATGAAAAAATGTCCCTGAACTGATGAAGTTATTTTTAGACAAACTTTGCCCTAAAATATGTTGGTTCTTCTGTGAATGAGTTCATAGCACATTCTACAAACTCCTTTGGCCTGATCCTTCTTAAAAATCTCCATTTTCTTTTTTATTCCAGAATAAAATAAATGAGAAGTCTCCCAGTGCTGTCTCTTGGGTGCTTTACTCAATGGAAAGTTTTTTTATTTCCTCTTCCATCTTTATGCTGCCTATATCTTTTCATGCCCTCCGTTTGTAACCTAAAGATGTCAATAGAAATTTAAGTTCTTTTCACCATTCATTTAGAATTTTATTTGTCCCCATTTTTAACCCATGAGTTCACCCTGATGATTCATCAGATTTCCAATAGTACAACCCTCTGCTATTTCTATAATGAAAAGGTTGAAGACTAACACTTTATATGGCATTGCAGGGGAAGGATTAAGCCACTGGCAGTTACTGAGATCTGACTTCGAGATACGAGACCTGCCAATGATTAGAAGACCTCACCTAGCTGGTCTTGAAATGGAGTTAGTCCAGATGGTGCCAATGGGAATTAAGGGACTGCATGGTCCCAGAGCAAACACAATACCTGTCTTTTGGATGCTCTTAAGCTCAGAGGCAAATGAGGGAAATAGGTCTTTCTGAAGCCTAGCCACACATTCCCCAGTGATTATAGCACCAAATACTTGTGATTCAAAGTGACTGCTTATCAGATAGTAGAAACATCTAAATCATTAAAGGATTTAAAGGCCTGCTAGAGAGTCCCATGTTATTGAAATTAATGAGTTTTAAAGTCATTTATCCATATGTGAGGCTGCATCTACAGAGGTTTTCAATAATCTTGGCCATATATGTCATTGGAAGAAAAGACACATTTACTTCTTGAAAGCACAGCCTGGATACAGATATGTTTCCTTAGTGATTCTTTTGTACTTTGCTTATAGAACCTCTACCATGTGTATTATATCCTAGACAAATTTCTGAAACTCTATGCAAACAGGCATACTTATAGTGCTTGCTTCTTTGTGTTTCCAGCAGCTAGAATTTGGCATCTGAGCTAAAATAGCTTTCTAGTATGTGTATTGCTTTTGGGAGCTAGGAAGATCTAGAGGCCCTTTGTACTCACACGATCTTCCTCCTTAAATTATTCCTATATAATTGTCTGATGACAGAAATGATCAATTTTTCAGCCTTTAGGTTTAAGCTTGAGTCTCTGGTAAAATGCATACAGTCTAGTTGAAACATTCTGTATATTGTTATCATTTATTCAGACTGTAATGTGAATGAAGAGTCTGGGAGATTCTGACATAGGGTGGAGAAAGGAGCTCAAGGTACTGGGTTGCTATGGGTGATAACGAGGAAAGGTTTTCTAAGGATGGAAACAAATCCTGACTTTGCTCAATTCAACAGTTGTACATGGATGGTCTTGCCCTCAGTTATGGAACTAATGCAATTCCTTTAAGGAGGAGGTGCTTCCAAACTTGTTAGCACTTTTTTTGTAAACAGGAATGGAGTACTAGTATGTAGTGTCACAGAACCTAAGACCGGCTCCGAAGATACCCTGTGGGCATGCCCCAATCTGTGTCAATGTGGGCAAATCACAATGGCTTCCAACCCGCACATTCTTCGTGGCTGAATTTCTTGTGGCTGATTACAGATTTGACTTTTGAAGCCAAATGACGCAAAAACTTCCTGTCAAAACATAGAGTTTGCATGTAAAGTTTTCTTTTCTTGTGATGTTTTGTCTGAGTTTGGAATCAGGATAATCCTGACCTTAGACAATGAGTTGGAAAGTGCCTCATCTTTTATTTTAATTTTTAAATTTATAAAGGAAAAAATTGCATGTTTGATAGTTCTCACCAAGTGAAGCCCCTTGAACCTGGGATTTTTCTTGTGGAGAGTTTTTTGAATATTACATGTGTATAGGAAAAGATTAGTGGTTGTCTAATGACTACTTCATAGTGACTGTAAGAGCACAGGATTTCTTTTCAGAGTGATAAAAATGTTCCAAAATTAGATTGTGGTGGTAGTTGCAAAACTGTGTGAATATACTATAAACCATTGAGTTGTTCAAATGAATAAACTGGCATGCAAATTATATTTTAGTAAATTTGTGTACAATGTAGGCATTTTTAATTTATTGAAAGTATATATTTATCTCTAAAAACCTTTTAGCTACATCTAACAATTTTTAAAAGCAGTACTTTTATTCTGGTGTAAATATTTTGTAATAGTCATAAATGTTTATGTCCCTAAAATCATAACTTCAAAATACATAAAGTATATGTATACTTTACAATGTCTACTGTGATTTTTTTCTCCTTGAGTCATTTAAGAGCAAATATAAAAAGTTTTCCAAATATATGTTTGTGTTTACTATATCAGGGTAGATTTTAATTATTATGTAGTACCCATATTTATTTTTATTAATGTATTGTGTTTGAAATTCTATTTTGTCTAGTATTAATATTTTTACAAAAAATTTATTTAGTAATTAATTGCATGGTACCACTTTCCCATAACAGTCAATCTTTCTGTTAAATTGTTTTAGATTTTGTTTAGTGTTTCTCATAAACAGCAGCTAGCTGTCTTAAAAATTCCCAATCTGTTATTTCTGTCATTTATCTGATGAGTTTGATCCACTTTCATTGTTAATAATCCATGATATATTTGCATTTATTTCTACCACTTTATTTTCTTATTACTATCTACTAGAGGCCTGGTACATGAAATTTGTGCACTGGTGGGGGAAGAGGTGTGTCCTCAGCCCAGCCTGCACCCTCTCCAATCCAGGACTGCTGGCTCCCAACCACTTGCCTGCCTGCCTGATTGCCCCTAACTGCTTCTGCCTGCCAGCCTGATCACCCCCTAACCACTCCCTGCCAGCCTGACCGACACCTAACTCTTCCCCTGCTGACCTGATCGCCCCCAACAGCCCTCCCCTGCAGGCCTTGTCGCCCTCAGCGGCCCTCCCCTTCAGGCCTGGTCCCCCAGCAATGGCCCACCCCTGCAGTCCTGGTTGCCCCAAACTGCCCTCTCCTGCTGGCCTGGTCACCCCCAACTGCCCTCCCCTGCGGGCCTTGTCACCCCCAACTTCCCTCCCCTACAGGCCTGGTTGCCCTCAACTGCCCTCCCTTGCTGGTCTGGTCACCTCTAACTGCCCTCCCCTGTTGGCCTGATCGCCCACAACTGCCCTCCCCTGCAGGCCATCTTGTGGTGGCCATCTTTGACCACATGGGGACAGCCATCTTGTGTGTTGGAGTGATGGTCAATTTGCATACCGATTGTGACTAATTTGCATATCTTCTTGTGACTAATTAGCATATCCAGTGTGACTGTTAGGGTGTCATGACCAATTTGCATATTACCCTTTTATTAGTATAGATTTTTATTGGATTCTATATATATTCATGTTTTCTTTTGAATAAAGTTGTGGGTTTTTTTGTTTTGTTTTGTATTGAATATTCTCCATGCATCTCCCCTACTCTGTTGGTTTGAAAGCATTTCCATTATTTTAATTCTATTATTTCTATTATTTTATTTACCATCACCAATCTTTGGTTATATTGTTTTTCCAGAAGTCTAAATATATTTGAAACATTTTGGAATTGTGTATCAACTGTAATGGAAAAATAAATTTAGAAAACAAAGAAAAGAAATTTCTGTATTTTAAAGAAAAGGAATGTTACAAAACTCCTTCAGCAATTTTACCTACCCATTAAATAACTACTTTCTGGAATTTTAAAACTTTTTCTTCGCAATTGCTAAAATCACTTTTAACATTGAGTTAAATTAACCAACATGTTTGTTGTTAATATTATGTTTACTGTTATTTCTTTTTAAATATATATACACACATACATATATTTCTTATTGACTTCAGAAAGAGGAAAAGAGGGGGAAGAGAGATAAAAAATCAATGATGAGAGAGAATCATTGATGGCTGCCTCCTGCATGCCCTGACCAGGAATCAAACCCTGACCTCCTGGTTCATAGGTCGATGCTCAACCACTGAGCCAAGCTACCCAACTACCATTGTTGCTTGTATTCCATGCCTTCCCTCTGGGTCCTTTTACTTAAATACAATCTTTAATATTTGTGCTTATGAGCATCAGTTGATGGTAAACTCTCTTGGGATTTCTTTCTGAATCTAGAAACACATGTATTGCTTTTCATTTATGTTTGAGTGATAATTTGGGTGTAAACATTTAAGATAAGTTACTTTCACTTAGCATTTTGAGGATATTATTCTTTCATATCCTGTTATCTACTGTTGCTGTCAGTTTAACTGTTAGTCTTTTAGGTAATTTGTCTTTTTTACTCTAGTAGTTTTTAAGATCTCCCCTTTCTTTGTTCTTGATTGTTTGTAGACTCACTGCATGTATTACCTTGTAGTAATTAATATTTATCTTCACTATCAGCCCTTGGACTTAATTTTTCCTCATAGGACTCATGTCTTTCTTCAGTTCTGGAAAAACATTAGCAAATATCTCTTTAACTATTGCTTTCCTACCTTTCTGGAAAATTCTTTAGACAGACATGTTAGACTTTTCCATTTATCCTCTAAAACCTTCAACTGCTTTATCATATTTTTCTCTCTTTGTCTCTTTGTGATGCATTTTAGTGAAATCCTCAGAAATATCTTCCTATTTCCAGATTCTGTACAGCCTGGCTGTTTTTAAAAACCTTTTCAATGAATATTTTTCACGTTTAAAATTTTTACATTGTTTCTTTTAGATATACATGTTTTGTTTAATGCCTTCCTGTTTTGTTTGCCAATTCTGTGTTCTATTTTTAGTGAAAGTTATTCTTTGACTTATCTCCTTTATCACCCTAAAAATGTACTTATTTTAAAGTCTTTGGCAGACTATTCATTTTTAAATTTTTGTCATTTTGAGAGAGAGAGACAAAGGGAGGGAGGGAGAGAGAGAGAGAGAGAGAGAGAGAGAGAGAGAGAGAGAGAGAGAGAGAGAGAGAGAGAGTTGTTTCACCTATTCACACATTCATAGGTTGATTCTTGTATGTGTCCAGAACGGGAATGGAACTGCAACCTTGGTGTATCAGGAGGACACTCTAATAGGTTATTCTCATACTTTAGTTTTGCTTCTTCTAGGTAATTTGTATTGGATATGTGTCTTAGCATTACCTTACTTTGTTTTGGTGTCATAGTTTCTAGGGTCATTTTGAGAAAAAAGTATGTAAGTCTTTGTTTGTTTGTATTTGTTTGTTTTCCTTCTCTGCCCATGTCTCTTTCTCTAAGTTGTTTCATTGATTGCCTCCACCTGGCTCCTTGGGACTTGCTGACCAAAACAAGTCTTGTGTTGCAAGTTTGGAGCTGATGCACCTTAAAATATGGATTAAGGTTTATGGCCAATATGGTGATAGAGCCAATAGCTAGCTTCTTTCAGATTCCGAAGATGAGGCTGTTTTTATGTCCAATTAATTTAAGAAGGAGACAAAATTCTTAGGCAACAATTAAAGAGCATTTTTTTTAGCTTTTTTGAAAATTTTTTCTTTAATCAGGGGGTGTTCCACTGAAGCCTTAAGCTTGATTCCTGTTGCCACTTTGTATAATTTTAGTTATCATTACTTTAGATGAATCCAACTTCCAGATGTCTTTGCCTATTTCCTGCCTAGAAGTAGGATTAGATTTTTGTGCTTATGCTGTTGACTGCCTTCCTTTTCTGGTCCATGAACTTGGTGCACGTAGAATCTTACTGTACTTGAACCTACTTACATTGTTTTACTTATTTATGTATATTTGCCTGTCATTGTTCTTGTTTGAAATGGGGTGTGAAAATTAGGGGAAGGGGTGGGTATAAAGCATGTACTTAATAATCTAATTTTATACCTCCTTAGGATGATTCTTGCTTAAATACAATTCCCAAATTGTTTCAAAATTTTAAAAATACTTTGAGGCCAACTGAAACAAACATTTTCTTTGTGCTTTCTTAAACTGTAGAGCAATATAAATATACTGCAAACCACACATGTACTTATACATTTTCTAGTAGCTACAATAACAATATAAAAAGAAATAGATAAATTTTTAATGCTCACCTGAGGATATGTTTTTTATTGATTTTAGGAAGAGAGGAAGGGAGAGAAAGAGGAACATTGATGCGAGAGAGAAACATTGATTGGAGATAGAACCACCAAGCTAGGTATGTGCCCTGACCAGGAATCAAACCCACAACTCTTTTTGTCTATGGAACAATGCTCCAACCAACCAAGCCACCCAGCCAGGGCAAACTCTGACATTTTACTTAACTCAATATATCCAACATATTATTATTTAAAAATATAATCAATATAAAAATTATTAATGATACTTTTATTGTTTATACTAAATCTTTGAAATCTGGTGTCTATTTTATAGTGACAGTACATCTCAATTCAGAGTTGCCATATTTTAAATGCTCAATAACCACATGTGACTGGAGGCTTCCATGTTGGATGGTGCAGATTTATACCATTTATAAAATAACTAGAGGTCCAGTGCACGAAATTCATGCATTGGTGTGGGGGTGTCCCTCAGCCTGGCCTGCACACTCTCCTAGTCCAAGACCCCTCAGGGGATGCCCACAGGGAACGGGCCTAAGCCGACAGTTGGAAATCCCTCTCACAATCCGGGACCCCTCGCTCCTTACTACCCACTTGCTCACTGCTCCTTACTACTCAGCTCACTGCTCCTTACCATTGCCACAGAGGCAGGAGAGGCTCCCACCACTGCCACTGAGCTCGCCAGCCGTGAGCCCTATCTTTCTGTGTAGTTGTCTATGGTCCAACTGCTCTCTTTCTTCTCACTTAGGCTGAGCAGCATGTGAGGGCAGAGTGCACTGTCATGGAACACAGAGGGCTTCCCAGAGTTGAGGGGAGTGGCCAGGCCCACGGGGTGAGAGGTGGACACAGAGGACCCTATCTCACCCAATTGTGGGGTGGGCTTGCTGGCCTTCATCTGCCTGACCCCACCCAGGGAGGGACCGAGCAGGGTCTCTGCCTCTCCATTTTCCATCCTTCCATCTGTGACACCTGTCACCATTGCCAGCCCTCCCCAAAAGTGAGTTCAGCTCAATCCCTGAATGTAAAAGGGCTTGGGGGAGGGGGGCTCCACTCCAGTGCCCCCTGATTCCCAGCAACAGGACCTGGTCAACAGGACCTTATCTCAGGACAGTGGCCACAGCTGCAGAGCATAGATCTGTTTCAAGAAAAGTTGGGAATGCAGACTTTTGTATGAGCCCCTACTCCAAAAGGTGGCAGCTTATTCACATTGTGGCAAAGACACCTTCAAGAGTAACATAAGTGGGTAAAGTCAGGGCCAATCTGGGCCATTTCCTCATCCAATCTCTCTGAGGCACGTGGACAGAACCAAGTCTCAACTCTTTGCAGGACACTTCCAGGGTTATTTAAGCCTAAAGGACAGTAGTCTGTCTCCATTCTTGTTCTTTGGGATATTTTCATCGTTAGATAAAAGGATGCATACATTGGAGCAATCCTCTTGAGATACAATATTCCAGTTGCACCCATGTGATGACAACAGTGCCCCTCAGAGGGAGGGAGCTGACAGATGGAGAGCAGGGAATTCTGAAAACCAAAGCGATGACAGAGATGCTAAGCTTTCCTTCACGTGTCTGACACCCCTCCTCAGGCAGCCGGCAGGCTGGGCATCTGCTAGACCATTACCCCTTGATGTCCTGGCAGGCTGCCCTGGGCCCTGCTAGGCGAGAGGGCCACCTTGGCCTAGGGAGAGTCGCCCCCACCCCCCGCCCTGCCGCCCCCAGCCACTCCTGGTACATCTCCTGCACATGGGCGCTGGTCTCCAGGGGCCACACCAGGATGGCAGTGTAGATGCCTTCCATCTGCCACAGCAGTGCCCTGTCTGCACACCTGTCATCCACCTGGGCCTGGCCCCTGTCGCTTAGGCATGCCCGGCGCAGGCCAGGACCTCCACAAAGTGGCAGGGGAACTTGCCCCTCTACAGCTTCAGGACCACTTCTGGATGTTCCGAAAGCCTTAAGCAGCCCCAAAGCGTAGCAGAACCTCTCCATCCCTTTCAAGGGTGACCTCCTGGAAGTCTCTGTTCCTCAGGGTGCAGCAGGTGAGCACTCCCACGTCCTCGTTGTACAGCTCCTTGGCCACGTGCCTGAAGATGTGCGCCAGGTACCCGTCAGAACTGGCACCCTCGTGGAGCCTCACCTCCTTCTCCTTCATGTCTCCAGAGTGTCCATGGCAGCGTCAGTCGAGGCGAAGTCACTTTGCTCCATTATCTGGAGAATTTCACCTGAGGTTAACACGCAGTCAGCCCCTGGGAACTGTGTGAAGCTGTGGGAACACCTTCTCAAAGGGCCTCCAGTTTCCTGTCATAACCCGGGGCCACAATGACGTGGAAAATCTTGTCTGGGGACAGGTTCTGCAGTCTGGAGAAGTAATCCTTCACCAGAGAGCCCATGATCTGCTGGGGAGACTTGGCCGTGCAGAGGTGGGGGTGATGGGGTGACCCAGCACTGCTCAGCATATTGGACCCAGCCAGGGCAGGCGGAGGCCAGCATGGGTAGCCGGGGCTCTTCCTCACGGTGCCGGCAGTACCGACGCACAAATTCCTTCTGACTCTCCAGGATGCTGAAGTCCGCAGCTATCTTCATGTCAAAGACAGTGCATCCCAAGGCTTTTGAGGAAGCCACAGAGCCTTCTGAATGCATCAGTGACACTGAGGCTGAATGTAGCAGCAAAATAAGGCAGAGACTGAGGACACACAGACACTGCCAGCACTTGGTGCTGTGAGGTAACACATTTCTTATTAAGGTTCAGAACACGGAAGAAGTCCTCGGAGTTCTGTTGAGAAACTTGGACTCCTTCCTCTGTGGTCACACAACTGTCACACACCAGGCAGTCACTCAGAAATATCTTGGCATCGGCCAACTTATGGAATTCTCCCTTCTCTTCGTTTTCCTGAGCCAGACTCCAGACATTGACTGTGGCATTCTCTTGGTCATCAGTTTTTGTTTTTTTTACTACATTCCTATGGTGTGCAGTGCTCACACTTCATCTGGAGCAGGGTGGGCGAGGGCAGGCTCAAGTGACCTGGAGGAAGCATGGGGAGAGCAGTCACCGCTGGTTGCCCCTGGCACTGCTGATGGTATCCTTTCTTCCTTGTGGAGCGTCTATGGAGGGGAACTTGCTGCAGTGCCCGAGGCTGAGTTCCAGGAGGCGGGCAGTGCTGTTGGGATTGTGCCGGCAGCACTGGTCTGTTGGTGCCTGGCCTGTCCTCTGGAGATTGAACCTACTAAGGGAGCCAGTCCCAACCTCCGCCACTGATTGATTGGAATCTGAGGGCCGGGAGGAGGGACCAAGAGGCCTGTCTTCCAGCCGCTTGCCAGTCCCTGCCAAGCCACTCACTCCGGTTCCCTGTCAGCCCTCCCTTGATCAATAGAAGCCTGCAGGCCAGGGGAGGGACCAAGCAGTCTGCCTTCCGCCTGCTCACCAGTCGTTGCTGCCACGAATTCATCAGAGCCTGAAGGACCCTGGTTCCCCTGTTAGCCATCCCCTGATCAATGGAGCCTGAGGACCAGGGGATAGACCAGTCACCCCTTTGGTCATTTTGGACATTACAGACCCTGGCTCTTTATATATATAGACTAGAGGCCTGGTGCATGAATTCATGCACAGGTGGGGTCCCTCAGCCTGGCCAGCGATTGAGGCCTATCGGGGGCCAGCTACCCAGGCGGAGGGACTGCAAGAGGTTGGTCTGCTGGAACCCCCTTTCCCTCCCCCCCCCCCCAATCAGGGCCCAGGGGGAGGGGCAAGGGAGGTTGGCTGTGGGAGTGCACTGACCACCAGGAGGCAGCTCCTGCACTGAACATCTGCCTCCTGGTGGTCAGTGCGCATCATAGCAACTGGTTGACTGGTCATTCTGGTCATTCCGGTCATAATGGTTGCTTAGGCTTTTATATATATAGCTAGTAATTTAGTCACCACCAAGTAAATGTAATCACCACCACTGCCATCACTTTGGATTTTTGGACCATTTTCCCCCAAGAAATGTATTAAGTAGTTAAGACACACAGAAAAATTTAGATGGCTTCAAAATCTGTCATCACAATGCTGCTATATTTGAAGAATTCTCCTGAGCTTCTCTTTCTCAACTGAGGGAAGATAGTGGAACATCTTTCGTGTACAAATTTGAAATAAAGACAAGCCCATTTATGCTATCAATCTTGGAAAACTGGTCTCTGAAAAATCAAAGTTTTAGTTTTTTTCAAATGACATGATATGAGACTATATAAGGTTTAAAGTGTTCATTACATTAATAACCTAATAAATTAATTAAGGAGTTATCTTACTAAAAAGCATTTGTGGGTGCTGAAAAGGATTAGAAAGGAGTCAAAAGTATAAAATATGATGGAGTTTTATGGGTTTATACGGAATATTTTGCAGTTGAGATTACTTTTCACTTCCCCCTAAGCAAAAGATGCTTGGTTTTACTGTGTGTTCTAACAACGATTTTGATAGGCTGTTTACAGTCTGACATCCAGGTATCTCCGGCAGCCAGGTAGGTCTGTTTGGATGCAAGAACTCCTTACACTCTATATGGGTATTAACAAACATTGCTATTTCTGGGAAAGGTAATCCCTTCAAAGTATACTGTTACATTATTAACTCACTTGTTTTCCAAAGCATAGGACCACCTTCTCTCAAGATCTCTAAATCATACTATTTTGTAAAGCTGCTTATTTACACAGCTTAGAAACATTGATAGTTCATCAACCTCCTGATTTTATGGCCAATCTTTAAACATGCTAATTTGTCATACCTTTTGAAACTCTTTCCTTCACCATTGTGGTTTTCCTTAGTAATTCCCAATATGTCATATTTAATGGAAACAATACTGGTAATTACATTGGTATATAGCCCTTTTCTCTTGGGTATCTCCAAATGGTTTCCAGATTGGTGGGGGTCAGTTTTCAAAAGCTCCCTGTGAAGAAGGAGGGGAAGGGATTAGTTCCCAATCAAGGCAGGGGAGTGAGGCTCAGCACAGGACTGCACCATTACCTATGCCATTCAGCACATCTGTGCGGAGACGTTTCCATTCTGACCCAATGGCCCAATGAGCGGAAACGTACCTATTTGGCAGGGACTCCTGCTATGCTGGCTGGGGAACCATCATGCTGCCATCGCAGCTGGATGTGACAGGTTCCAGGAGTTTAGAAATTGTTCTCTACATGATGGGAGGCATTTTTATGTCCTAGCATCAGGAATTCGTCATTTCCTATGTAAGTTGTACTGGCCCACCCCTGGCTCTTTCAATCTCAGTTACCATGGTTTCTTTTTACCTATGGCACTTATCAACATATAACATGTTATATATTTGCTAATGTTCTGTCTCTACCCACTAACATGTAACCGCTATGAAATTCCTAGCCTTGTCTGTTTTGTTCACGGGTGTTTTCCCTGTCCCAGAGACCTAGTAGGAGCTCCGTGAATATTGAATGAAGGAATGAATTTATATGCAAGAACCATCACCTACTTTCAAATACTTAAGTGGGGTTAGAAGCCTAGATTCAAATCACAGCTCTGTAGTTAACTAGTTGTGAGATCTGAGCAAGCTGCTCGCACTCTCTGGTTTTCAGTTTCTCATGTATGAAATCGCGTAATGATGTGTATCTTCTACGTTGATTGAGGACTAGATTATGTAAAATGCTTGGCACAACGTAAGACCTGGCTGGCATGAAGCACTCAGAGAATGGTGTCTGCTTGGGAGAAAAAAACACATTACTATTCCAGTGGTTCCTCATCTGGAAAGTTGTTAGAACTAAGAACCTACACTTCAGCCATGGAAGTTTAAGCCTCGGGGCTAAGTCATATTCCTTCAAGGACCAGGGGCAAAAACTGGGCATGGCCATCGTCCCAGAGGGTCTAGGGCAGCAGGGACTTGCTTAAGGATTTTCCAGCACATCTAAACACAGTCTGTAAAACTGTCTGGTTCCACACACAGGGGCCACAGGCCTGCTTCATATCCCAGCCTGGTGGGGATAGTTTCTGAGAAAGGGAGTGAGCTCATGATACCCCACACCGTGTGGCTTTCTACAAACATTGGTTCAGCCCCTCTGGCTGGGGTTGTCAACTTGGCTTCTCTAAATGGTGCTATGCCCTTATTTGCACAGGGTGAGAGGGCAAGAAAGTAGGGAGCTGCATCCTAGAACCCTGATTGCCAGCTTTTTCTCAGCCCTTAGAGAGGCAGCAGCTGACTCACCCAGCCCACCCCCTCACCTGTGGAAAAAGAGAGACCCAGGCCTTCTTGCTTCCCTCTTGGAGTAGGCATACATCTGAAAGCAATCAAGTGTTAAGCACATAATCTTATCTGCTTCTCAAAGCACAGAAAGAATATCTTAGCAATCATGTTAAATAAGTGGCATTGCAAAAGTGCAATATTAAGCTGATAAGCATTCCTGAAACTTCCAGGAGTGGGTAGATGTAGGTGCACTTCAAATGAATTAATAATATAATAAACAAGGCAAAGGCATGAAAAACCACTTTCAGTTGTTTGCACTTTTATACGTGGGAGAGATTGTTATCATTTCTAATACTCAGGCTACATTTTTTCAGATTAAGCAAAGGGTTTAGAGACAGGGTGTGCAAAATAAAGATTTCTATTAAAATACATGTGTGTATGCCTGCTTGGGTGTGCTTGCACGTGGGTGCATATACTGCCTTTGCAATACTCTCAAATTCTAACTTCTCTCTGGACTCCTGGGCAGAGAGTGGTCATGCAGGAGCCCAGCCCCCAGCTCCTGGCTTGGCTGACCCTCGGAGCAGGAATGCTAGGGATGCTCTCCCTCCCCTTCTCGGCCCCCATGCTATCCCGCCCATCCACATCATGTTCAGTGGTCTGGGTTCTAATCCCGCACCTGGAGAAATCTTCCCTCAGCAGTTCACAGGGATCTACATTCTACTTTCTCTAGACGTCTGTGACATGTTTGTGCTGTCCCATTTTTACAATAGGACATTTGTTTTTGTAACTGGAAGAGTGAAATAAACCAATCCCTTCACTCAACTCTCCTCAGTGCTCCCCACCCTCGAGGTAGGGGCTATGGCGAGTGGTTCCTGTCCAGAGTCATAAATTTTCCCACTCCCTTTTCCAATGGAAAGTCTCTGAGATGCCTCCCGAGGACAGGGATGTGACCTAACAGACAGGGATCAGCATGCCAAAGCTTCTGCAGGGCTTCCTGTGGCATCTGTGACTCGATGATCCTGACTGTCCTGGATGAGGGGTCCAGAGGGGCACCCGGGCGTCCATCTGTGGGTGAGCAGAGGTGGGGGTGAGGGAAAGGAGGGGCGGATGACACTTGACACCTTTCAGCACATTGATATAAAGAACGAATTCCATAGAATAGAATTAGACTGTATTAGCATGGAATGGATTATGCTGTACTCAGAAAACATGCTTATTCATGGATATTAAAGTAGATCACATATTTTAAAATGTAATGGTTGTTTTTGGGAAGGTGTGTTTGTGTGTGTATGTGTGTGGATATGTATATGTGTGTATGTGTGCATGTGTGTTTATGCATGTTTGTGTAAGGGTGCGTGTGTATGTACATGTGTGTATATTTATGTGTGTTTACACACATGCAATTGATTTCATGGGGTGATTAAGTAGTCCCTCTGTGGCTCATGCTGCTAGGGAGACCCCCAAGGATGCTGTCCTTCAAAGCCCCTTCTGCATCCCAAGGAATCAAAACATTCCCTGAGCACCTTTCGTGCCAATGAATCAATTCCTATCACCCAGGAGGCCACAGCCTACCTGGAAGCAAGAGAGTGAGATAAAGGCAGAGGGATGCATATGGTAGGGGACAGGGGCGGGGGCAGGAGTTGGCTGATAGCTCCAATTTAGACGATGCAACATTGGTGTGAAAGCTAATGATCGGAAAAGTTCATTTCTCCTGAAGTATGCACAACTTCCTGTAACTCTTTTATTGAGAAACTAGAAGCCCATTGTAGGAGGATTCCTGCAAGAATAGGGCTTCCTCTGGCTGATCGTGCCACCAAGTCCTGCCGCCCAGGGCTGCAGACAGGGGTCCCCCCCCCAGGGCCGCACACGGGGGTCCCAGCTGGGGGTGGGGCTTAGGTGGCACACGGGGGCCCAGATGGCGGCTCACACTGGCCTGCCCTGCCTGCAGTATGCAAATTAGCTGCCATCTTTGTTGGTGGTTAATTTGCATATCCTGCTGATTAGCCAACAGGAGGCAGAGAGAAGGTACACTCAATTACCATGTTTGTCTATTATTAGATAGGGTATAATCTTATGAGGGATTTTTGTCCTCTTCCTGAATAATTTGTTTTTCTGGTGTGTGTGTATGTACCTATCATTGAGATTATTGTGCACAGGCTCTGCTCAGGAGAAACTTAGCATAGCCTGAGCCCCATGTCACTTTTATCCCTGAACTCTTTCAGTGCCTAGACATCCCTACAAACATCACACCCCACACCCACACACCCCATACATCACACCCAGGCATGCACACACACCCCACATATGCATATCGCACATATGCGCATTACACACACACACACACACACACACACACACACACTTCTGTCTGGGGAGGTCCTAAAATGCAATGGCCTGTGCTTACCACATGTCTTACAGTTTTCCATCTGAGACCATGACCTTGAGGAGAGGGAATACTGGGTGGTTGTTCTTTCCTAAGATCCTTTATGGCTAAAAGCAGCCTCCTGGGGGCTTCTGGAATCAGTTCTTATTCATATTCATATTCATATTCATATCTTACATCAAAATTGGCTATGCTCATAATAATCCTTATGAATCACTTGGAAAAGTACATAGGAAGTCAAGTTTTTCTAAATTTCCTTTTTCTAAAGGTTAAAATGAAGGCAGGAAGGAGCAGAGCATGACTTCTGTGGCGGCCCAGTGCGGGTAGAGCCTGGATCTCCCAGGCCCAGTCTGCTTATCTGTGTATTTTTCCCTCCCCACAGCTCTCCTGTCTGTGCATGATTGCCTTTCTCAGCTACACCAGGGAGTCAATTTGGAAGTGATTTCAGATGCTTGCCTCATCCAGCACACTCTTTTTTAAAAATGTTTTTATTGACTTTAGAGAGAGAGAAAGGGAGGAGGAGAGAGAGAAAAACATCTATCGGAACAAGTAACATCCATTGGCTGTGTTCTGCGCGCCACCTACTGGAGATCCAGACTGCAAACTGGGCATGTGCCCTGACCGGAATCGAGCCTATGACCTTTTGGTGCATGGGATGACACCCAACCAACTGAGTCACATGCACCAGAGCACCCAGCACACTCTCTTGCCCTATTTGACTCTAACCTGTCTATCTCAGACTTTTTTCCTGCTGCCCAGCCTCTGACCCTTCCACCTCTTAAAAATGCTCTGGGCGTCCCAGTCTCCTGGTTTGACTCACCTATGTCTCCTTACCTGGAAGAATAACCCTTTGTTGTCATTCCTCTACATGGAGTTCTGCCCTTTCCTGAAAGCAGGGCTAAACTTCCATCCCCTTCATGAAGTCTGCTATGATCACCTTAGCCAGGAGTGCCCACTTCTCAGGGTGGAAAGGACTTACTATCCTCGCCTAGCATTAATCTCAATTATTTATTTGACAAATGTTTGTTGAATACCCAGAATGCACTAAATAAACAGCATGCTCAGTGTGGGAGCTACATCAATAAATAAAACACAAAAACAGCTTCCTATCCTGTGGTAGGTCCCATGCTAATAGTAGGTTCTTTGCTAGCTGTGGGCCTAACAGTTCTTTGTAACCTCCAGTATATAGTAAAAATTAAATCAATTTTACTGAATTGATTAATGAATTCATAGTTTCTCTCGAGCCATGCAATACAGAGTTAGAGTCAACACTGCAAATGGCCCCTCTAAATAAGGCAGACTGTGGAAGGAAGAGAATACATTTCATTCTTATTTAAGACATCGAGTGGTTGTTTTCTGTATGAAAGGTAGAATTCTGGTTTTATCAAACGCATCTCAGAGAAACAGCCACGCCCCCCAAAGAGACAGCAGTTGTAAATGCCTTTTTCTCACTTAGAGGCTGTGGAACTCCAGAGTCTGACCAGCTTCCTTCTCCCTCTGGGGAATGGAAATGGGCTGGAACTTAAACCCCAGGAGTACTTGTGTGTTTAGATTAGACCCTCTGGATGATGCCTGGTGCTGGCCAGGAAGTACGCTCAGCCCACAAACCACTAGCAAAGGGGTTGAAGAAGACAGGCGGGACTCAGAGGAAGGGAACAGAGTTACTCTATGGCCCAGAATCTGGATCCTAGGAGCCAGATTATGGTTAGCCACATCGCTGCCTCATTGACCTGTTCTTTGATACTCATACTCTTATGTGTACACTCTGTCTTTTTCTTTTTCTAACCAGTCTCCTTCCCACCAACACAGTTTATGCTAAAAGATGACAAATGGCACGTATACGGGCATTTTTTCTACAGCTTAGGGATGGTCAAGACTTTTGATGACTTAAAAACATGTGACATCAGCTATTTCCTTCCTGAAAACTACACTACTTTAAAGGAACGTTGAGGTTTTGTCATAAAAAACACAGATGATTATGTAACTAACAAGGTCTGTATTTTCACCTTATTTTGTTTTATGCAGACGCAATCATAATGCTCAGCCCTCGTGTAATCTTCAAGCTTTATGGTTGATTTAACAATCTGCCGAACTTTTACGCTTACCTAAAGGTTGGATTTCAAGGTGTCAGGGCCTGAAGAGTTCTATGCTCAGGTGAAGGGGGTGATGTCTAATTGGCTTCTGGACCTAAATTAGTGTTAGATCAGAGGCTTGGGGGGGTGGGGGGGACGGGCTGACATCAGGTGACCATAGTAATGAAGCAATAGCAGCCCGTGAAGCATATGACAGCTGGGGAGAAACTGCTGGACACTCTTCCCAAGTCTTTCTGAGACTGTTAACGCCCAGGTTGGGGAAGAGCTGTGCACCCTTCTGCAGCTCGCAATTCATATGCTGAAGCCCTGATTCCCAGTGTGATGGCATTTGGAGGCGGGGCCTTTAGAAGCTAATTTTGTTTAGATAAAATAATGAGAGTAGAGTCCGTGATGGGATTAGTTCCTCTATAAGAAGAGACCAGAGCTTACTCTCTTTTCCATGTGAGGAGGACACAGTGAGAAGGCAGCCATCCCCAAGACAGAAAGAGAGCCCCGTATCTGCTGGCACCTTGATCTTGAATTTCCAGCCTCCAGAACTTTAGAAATAAATGTCTATTGTTTAAGCCATTCAGTCTATGGTATTTTGTTATAGCAGCCCAAGCTGACTAAGACAACTGTACTTATTGAATACAAACTCAGACCCAACTTTTAAAGCCACGTTATCATCTCTTCTTATTATTCACTTAATATTTCCAGTATTTAATTAGCATCTTTTATGTACTCTTTTATTGTTTTGTCTATCCCAATATGCTTTTCTACCCTACTCCCCCCTTTTGCTACCTTTAAATATTGTCTGAATAAGTCCTACTGTACATAGGTCAAGACTCAGCTGTGGTGTCCCCTCCGACAGGAAGCCTGCCCTGCCCTCCTCTCCTTCATTCCCAGTCTGGATTCAGGACTGATTCTATGCACCCCCATAGCATCCTGTGGTGCCTTCTATTCCTCTGTTTTACTTTCTTACTGTCCCTCATTAGATTGTGAATTTCTCGTTGATGGTAAGAGTGTGTGCCAAGCTTCAGTAGAATCTAGAACAATAGGCACAGAAAATGTTTATTGCCAGGCTGGTATGGTTCAGTTGTTGAGTGTCGACCCATGAACCAAGAGGCCCCCAGTTCAAATCCCAGTCAGAGCACATGCCTGGGTTGCGGGCTTGATTGCCGGTGGGGGGCGTGCATGAGGTAGCCGATCTATGTGTCTCTCTCATTGATGTTTTTATCTCTCTATCCCTCTCCCTTCCTCCCTCTCTCTAAAATCAATAACGTATATTTTAAAAATGTTTATTGGGTAAAATACATTTTTCTGTGAAACCCTTGGAATGGAAGACTTTGGTTGTTGATGAAAAGTCATGTCAGTGTGCAGTGAAAGACCAGGGGGCAACATACCAGGCAAGGACTGAGGAACAGCCTGGAGATTAGCACAAGATTCAGGTCAAGATGGGGCCCCGAAAGCTGCTGGACTTGCTGAAGGGTAAAGTAGCAGAGGGGTTTGGAATGGAACTGGGTTTTGGAAGCCCAGAATGTGGCATCTCAGGAGGAGATGAAGTTCAGTATAGGGGTCACAGGATGTAGAATTTTTATCCATGTGAATGGCTCTTCTATGGCTTGAACTGTGTCCCCCAAGAAGATGTTGAAGTTCTAATCCCCAGTACCTATGAATGTGACCTTATTTGGAAATAGGGTCTTTGCAGATGATCAGGTGAAGATGAGGTCTTTAGGGTGGGCCCTGATCTGATATAAAAAGGGGAATTAAGATATAGAGACAGATACGCATGGAGGTTTAGGTGATGTGAAGACACAGGGAGACTGTCGTCATCAAGCCAAGAACATCTGAGGCCCCCAGAAGCTGGGGAGAGGCCTGGAATAAATTCTCCCTCACAGCCCCAGAAAGGACCAATGCGGCCAACACCATGATCTCCGACTTCTAACCTCCATAACTGGGAGAAAATTTCTGTTGCTTAAGCCAGCCAGTTTGTGGTAGTTTGTTAATCACAGGCCAAAGAAGCTAATACAAACTCTTCCATTCGACTCTTAATTACCCATAGATAGCGATTTGGGGTTATTTATGCTGGAATCTTTAGCACCTGGCACACCTGCTAGACGTCCGCAGAAGTCTGAGAATTTGCCATGATAGAAAGCTTACCCCCTCAAGCCAAGCTTTCCTTGGACTTTAAGTCAGAGGATAGAGCCTAAAAATAACAATATAAGGCTGGAATTGATACACACCGGACTTTTTTTTTGCTTTGCCCACCCCACCCCCAAATCATGATGGATGCTTCTCTGTACAGAGACTGGAGCAGGACTCCAAGATCCAAGAAACCCATTCAGGTTTAAAGCCATCTGCTAACAAGGAAGTGAGAACACCATGTCCTCGCCCTGTGTCCTGTTCCCTCCCTGCCCTGGGGTTTAGCTACCCCATAATTTCATAGGGAATTCTTGTTTCTTATTATATAAAGGCTCACTTGAAATTCATTTCTGATGAGAAAAGTAAAAAAATTCTGGAAAGCTGTGCTTGAGTAAGTGTTTTACCTTAGGTTAGCTTCCAATTCCAGAAAATTTGACAAATATAAAACTGGAGTGAGGATTTTTATGTGGTTCCTTAACCGATACAGTTATTTGTAATAATAATAATCAAGAAAAAGATAGCACAACCTCAGAATTTTTCCTCTTTACTCAGCTGAAAATTAAACCAGACAGGCAATTACCAAGGTTTTGCCACAATATATAATATGTGTACACCGCGTTTATGGCACATTACACATTACATAGTGATTATTCCGAATTTTCATCCAATCATCTTATTAGTTCTGGTATTTTATGTGGTGAATGGCTGTAGCTAAAAATTAAGTGAGAAAGACACTGGTAGAGAAGTAAAACACAGACTCAATAAAGTCAGGCCCATTAAAATGTGACCACCACTGCAATGGACCACAATTGGTGGTATTGACGATGAACTCCTGAAGACTGGAAAAATACTAAGACACTAAAGCAAGCAGCCTCTTTTCTAATACATTTTTACTGCTCTAATAAATTCTGTATTTTATTTTACTATCACACACTTATACTTCATTCCTCTTTGTCAAGAATCATGGTTAGATAGCTTTTTGCGTGCTTTTATGTTCCCTGCACTTAACTTAAAAAAAAAAAAAAAATCAAAAGGAGAGTACCATGTTAAATAGAATTCACAATATTTTTAATATATTTTTAGACCCTAGTGAATACCATTGTATATTCTTATTATTTGAAGAAAATGAAACTACTTTATTAAATACTAAAAATAAACTTGGACCCATTTTTATAGCTCATTCAACTGATTTTCGAAGTTATGAGTCATTCGTTGCTTTTGGTGTTTGATGTCATTTTCTTGGAACTAAATTGAATACTATTTTGGGTATATAAGCAAAGATATGATGGATTATAATACATCAGATCATGGTCCAAATTAAAAAAAATAAATTCCCTAATAGTGTTTGGTCTATTTTTTTTTCTTTTTTCCTTTCTCTTTCTAAATTATCTAACTTCCTCTATCTTTTCTTCTGGAGTTAAAGTTTTATTTTCTTTTGTTTATTCCTTCCTCACTTGCTCTAACTTCCTTCTTTTATCTTTTGGAAACATTAATTAATGTAAATTATTGCCACTGAGAAGCCCCAAATTTCTCATCCTTAAGATAAGGTAATGCTGCTCAGCCAAGCAGGTCTGAGGGTAAAAGTCAACTTACATCATATCCTAAAACAATAGAATTTATAGAAAGAAGCTTTGTATTTTTCCCTCAATGTAGGAGAAAGTAGAAATGTGAAGTCTATTAATTAAAAGTGAAGGGAGGTCCTAAGTATCACTTATTGGCACAGTAACATATATGTAAAGTACCATCCTATATAATAAAACCCTAATATAACAAATCAACTAAATGGCAGAACGACACGTCGCTATGAGGCGCACTGACCACCAGGGGGTAGACGCTCACTGCAAGAACTGCTCCCTGGTGGTCAGTACATCCCCACAGGGGTAACCCCATAGCAGTGAGCCAGAAGCCAGGCTCACGGCTGATGAGCACAGCAGTGGTGGCAGGAGCCTCTCCCGTCTTCACTGCAGATGGGTGGTAAAGAGCGAGGGGTCCCAAACTGCGAGAGCCCCAGACTGTGAGAGGGATGTCTGACTGCCGGCTTAGGCCCTATCCCTGGGAGCATCGGGCCTGGGCTGGCAGACAGATGTCCCCAAGGGGTCCTGGACTGTGAGAGGGCACTAGCCGGGCTGAGGGACCTCCCCCATCCTCAGTGCATGAATGTTGTGCATTGAGCTTCTAGTCTATTATAATTACACTAGAGGCCTGTGTCCTCTCGCAGTCTGGGACCCCTCGGGAGATAATGACCTGCTGGCTTAGGCCTGCTCCTGGGTGGCAGAGGGCAGGCCCAATCCCTAGGTGCAGGCCCTGGTCCTGCTCAGAGCAGGGCCGATTGGGGAGTTGGGGCGCCGCCCCCTGTCATGCACAGAGCTGCAGGGCGATCAGGGATTTGGTCGCTGCCCCCTGTCACGATGATCCCGGTGCTGGGAGGTCTCCTTGCTCCGCTGATCCCGGGGTCCTGAGGCCTCTTGGCTCTGCTGCTCCGGGGGCCGGGAGGCCTCTCGGCTCTGCTGATCCCGGGCTGGGAGGCCTCTCGACTCCGCTGATCCCAGGCTGGGAGGCCTCTCGGCTCTGCTGATCCCCGGGCCAGGACACCTCTTGGCTCCGCTGATCCCGGGCTAGGAGGCCTGTCTGCTCCACTGTTCCCGGGGCCCTGAGGCCTCTCTGCCCTGCCGCTTCAGGGCTGTTTGGCTTCGCTCCGCTTGGAGCCTGAGTATGCAAATTAACCGCCATCTTTTAGCTTCTATAATTGAAACATTGTATCTTTTGGAGTTGTTGCTTCAGGAGCTCAGAGCCCCCCAGCTGCAGACGGGGAACCTTGGCTTCCTCATGCTGGGGCAAGCAAGCCTCCCTGTTCGCATCAGCTGCCTGGCTGCTGGCTGCCATCTTGGCTGCCAGTTAATTTGCATATCTTGCTGATTAGCCAATGGGAAGGGTAGCGGTTGTACGCCAATTACCATGTTTCTCTTTTATTAGTGTAGACTAGAAGCTCAGTGCACAAAATTGTGCACAGGTAGGGCCCTAGGCCTAGCCTGTGATCAGGGCCATCTTCCACCCGCTTGCCAGTCCCCAGTCCCACACCGCCACCACCCACCCGGTTCCCCGTGGTTCCCTGTTCACCATGCTGCAATCGGAGCCTGCAGGCCAGGGGAGGGGCCGAGAGGTTGGCCTTTCCACCTGCTCACCAGTCCTCAGTCCTGCCCCACTGCCACCCACCTGGTTCCCCATGGTTCCCATTCACCATGCTGTGATCGGAGCCTGTGGGTCAGTGGGAGGGACTGAGAGGTGGTCAATGCACCTCATAGCACCTGGTCGAGTGGTTGTTTCAGTCATTATGCTGTTACTAGAGGCCTGGTGCATGAAATTTATGCACAGGTGTGTGTGTGTGTGTGTGTGTGTGTGTGTGTGTGTGTGTGTGTGTTTCCCTCAGCCCAGCCTGCACCCTCTCCAATCTGGGACCCCTCGAGGGATTTCTGACTGCCCGTTTAGGCCTGATCCCTCTCACAATCCAGGAATGCTGGCTCCCAACTGCTCGCCTGCCTGCCTGCCTGATTGCCCCTAACTGCGTCTGCCTGCCACCTGATCACCCCCTAACCACTCCCCTGCCAGCCTGGTCTCCCCTAACTGCCCTCCTCTGTAGACCTGGTCCCCCCAATTGCCCTCTCCTCCTGGCCATCTTGTGTCCACACGGGGGCAGCCATCTTTGACCATATGAGGGCAGCCATCTTGTGTGTTGGAGTGATAGTCAATTTGCATGTTATCTCTTTATTATATAGGATAGTTGCTGGGCTTTTATTATATAGGATATTCGACCATATATTCTGACTTTGAGAACTAAATATCAGCATGCATATATTCTCATCAATTATATTCTGAACCACCATAAGAGCAGTAAATGAGAAAGTAATCTGCTGAAATATGTAACTTCTTTTCTATAATTACTAGGTATGATGAGCTAGTTAGGTTAAGGATGTAGGATCATTTATTTCACTCTGTAGCTTAGTTTCTAGTTCCCAATGAGGCTTCCAAAGTTGACCTGAATCAAACTAAAGGAGTATACCCTTGATCAGATTCAAATATGTAACTGCCTTCTGTGTGTCTCCCTTGAATTTTGGGAATGTCCTTAGGGCAAGGCTCATCTCACCCTCTGGGGCATGTGTTAGTTGATTATTTTTCTTATGTCCAACAGGGTGTCATCGTATGGATCACCCTGTTGATCCATACTTCCCTGGGTAGGGCTAAATAGTCAAGCAGGATGCTCTGTAGTAAAAGATGATCAGGAAATGTTTATTGAATTGGAAAAAATAAAATGAAACAAAAGTAATTGCTGAGGGTCATTCCTTGTGTTATAATTCTGCAATATGGCTATCAGTGGCCATGTTCTCAGTTGCCCAAGCCTGCATTTCAGAGAAGCATACTCCTAAAGCTATGAAATGCTTCTAAGAATTCCTTGCAATCTTTGAGTAACTTGAACCAAAGCCTAGGCACTTGATTCTGGTCCTTGTTTCTTATCACTTATAGCTGTAAACACTGAAGAAATTACTTATTGTTGCCTTAACAAGCAGAGCTTATAAATATACTGTATAATGGGGAGTTAACAAAACCTACTCAACTCATAATGGCTGTTATGATCAAAATAGCTAATGTGGTCAACCAGAATGGATCTTAGAGAGTCACTTTCCTTTCGCCAGAAACAGAAGTGCATTCTTGGGAATAAAGGAATGTGTGGCTGAATGTGGGAGCCAACAACTGGATTCCTCAACCGTCTCCTTTATGGTGCAATGTGCTGTGTTGGGATGTGGTGGTCTGAATTCTTTATCCTCAAGACATGGCCAGGACACTGTGCTCCAGGTTAGTTAGGGGTTCTTGGTTGTGCTTAGGCACCCAGGTAGTAGTGTGTGAGGAAGTGTAATGCAAACATGTGGTATAATAGGGGGTCTGATTCTAAACAGAGTCAGAATCAAAGTGACCTGCATATCATGATCCTGTTTAAACATTCTCCTTGTGGGCTATTTGGATACTTCTAGAAAATAATAGAAAGTCCTATAGCCTAATTGGATGGAAAGAGTATGGAATTTAGAAACAGCCAGCTCTTGTTAAAATTTCTGGCTTCAACATATATTAACTATGTGATCTTGAGTAAGTAACTTAAACTCTTTGAGTATTAGTTTCCTTGTCTAAAAATTAGAAATTACATTTATTTTGTGATTTTTGTTTCAGATTAAATATCATTATGCAAAAAAAGTGCATAATGAATTCATAGCATCTTGAAAACACCAAATATCAGATAGCCCTCTTCCCCCTACCCTCACCCTTCTCTTTCTATTTTCCCTGTTCTCTTTATTCTTATTATTCTGTCTGTATAACTGGAACCAGTACTCAGCATGGAAGGCTACATCTATCCTACCAGAACAAAATGTGATTAAGGGGTGCTCTGTTTCCTCCTGGCTGTGTGTGCACACATGCATGCATATAAGGGCAGGAAAAGGTTTGGGGTGGAGAGGAAAGATGACAGACTTTTGGGCAGGGACATTATCTCATACATCCCAATGCCTGAATTTCCCACTCTTCACTTTCCTGCTCCCCACCAGCTAATACTCCTTACCCACGAAGCTGATAATGTGCTGTTTTGGTATGATTGCTCTCTCTTTGCAATCTCTTTAATCCTCATGTTCTAGGAGGGTATGTGGAAAGAGAGAGGCAGTATTTTGATAATGGATGGTCTGAACTCTCACAAAGATGACTCTCAACTTCACAGGCTTCAGGGGGTTACTGGCCTCCAGTTAATCCTCAGTCTACTCCAGTCCCCTTCTGGGGAAATTAGACCCAGTTGGTAGCTCTATCAGATGAGCTTCCTGAGACTCAGATGGCACAGGCCTTTCACGTTGCCACTTCATTATTCCAAACACTGGGTTAAGTAATGGTGAAGAGGAACACAGCAGGAAATAATATATATAGAATTTGACAGGCTAGAGAACCAGTATCTTGGGCAAACCAACTATCTATAATGAAATTGCCAAACTCAAAGGGGGAGAAAGGGGTAGATAGACACAAAGATAGAGGAAGAAACCATGCATCCATCTATTTCTTTAGTTAAGATTATTTACTAAACCCTATTTTGTGCCAGGCATGAACTAAAAGCTGAGGGTATAATGGTAAACAAATCAATTATCTGTAGTTCCTGTCCACATGCCTGTAGAATGTGGTGTGGAATCTTACAGCCTAGATAAGGAATATGCATTTATATAATTACTAGAGGTCCAGTGCATGCAAATTCATGCACTTGGGGGGGGGGCAGTCCCTCAGCCTGGCCTGTGCCCCTCTTGCAATCCAGGATCCCTCTGGGGATGTCCACCTGCTGGTCTAAGCCCGATCCCCCATGGAGTGGGCCTAAGCTGTCAGTCAGACATTCCAGCCCAGGAATATTCAACAGTCTGCAACCTTAGAGCTCCTTAGCGCTGCTGTGGAGGCTGGAGAGGCCCCCCCACCACTGCTGCGCTTGCAGCCTTCAGCCCAGTTTGTGGCTGAGCAGAGCTCCCCTGTGGGAGTGCACTGACCACCAGGGGGCAGCTCCTGTGTTGAGCATCTGCCCCCTGGTGGTCAGTGCGTGTCATAGTGACCAGTCATTCCTGGTTAGGGTCAATTTGTATATAACCCTTTTATTATATAGGATGTTTTAGTTACTGGTGCTGTGCAATAACTTACCCCCAAGCCTAACAGCTTAAACCAGCCACTTTATTATGTTGACTAGAGGCCCGGTGCACTAAATTCATGCACAGGGGTGGAGGGGAGGTCCCTCAGCCTGGCCTGTGCCCTCTTGCAATCCTGGACACTGCATGCACCAGTGACCATACTTTTCATACAGGTGAAAGGCATCTTACTGTTGTATGGGCAGCTACATTTTTTTGCCCTGATTATAAAAAGTAGTATATAACATGATCCTTCTGAGGCAGTAGTACCATTTTTCCCATCTTATGGGTGGAAAAATTGAAGCAGAGGGAAGTTAAGTAATTGGCTTTGTCACATAGTTATAAGTGTCAGAATCAGGGCTGACAACAAAATGTGCAAGCCAGAGTCCATGCATGTCATTGCTGTATCATCCTGTTTTTTCAGTGTTAGAGTAGCCTTGCCAGGTTTTAATTTTTAAATCTAAGAGATTGTTCCCAATATATAGGGTAGGGGTGATCAGGGGGCCCCCACTGGCACCCACCTTGGCTGGTGGACTGGCGCTAACAACTCACTGGCCCCAACTGGGGGCAGCTCCTGTGTTCAGTCTCTGCCCCCTGGGTGGTAAGTGCACATCATAGGGACTGGTCATTCTGCTGCTGGGTTGATTTGCATATTAGGGTTTTATTATATAGGACTAGAGGCCTGGTGCACAAAAATTTGTGCACTCGCGGGGGGAGGGGAGGTCCCTCAGCCCGGCCTGTGCCCTCTTGCAGTCTGGGACCCCTAGGGAGATAACGACCTGCTGGCTTAGGCCTGCTCCTGGGTGGCAGAGGGCAGGCCCAATCCCTAGGTGCAGCCCCTGGAGTTGGGGTGCCGGCCCCTGTCACACTCAAGGCAGGGTCGATGGGGAGGTTGTGGAGCCACCCTCTGTCACGCACAGAGCAGGGCCCATCAGGGGGGTTGGGGCTCCATACCCTGTCATGCACAGAGCAGGGCCAATCAGGGGGTTGGGGCGCTGCCCCCTGTCACGCACAGAGCAGGGCCCATCAGAGGGTTGGGGAGCTCCCCCCTGTCATGCACAGAGCAGGGCCCATCAGAGGGTTGAGGAGCTCCCCCCTGTCACTCATAGAGTAGGGCTGATAGGGGAGTTGGGGCACTGCCCCCTGTCACACACAGAGCAGGGGGGATCAGGGGGTTGGGGTGCCGCCACTGTCACACTCAGGGCAGGGCCAATGGAGAGGTTATAGCTCTACCCCATCACACACAGAGCAGCGCCCGTGGGGGGTGGGGGAGTTGGGGCGCCGCCCTCTATCACCCACAGAGCAGGGCTGATCAGGGGCCCCGCCCCCTGTCACACACAGAGCCACAGGGCGATCAGGGGGTTTGGGCGCTGCCCCCTGTCATGCTGATCCTGGTGCTGGGAGGCCTCGCAGCTCCGCTGATCCCAGTGCTGGGAGGCATATTACCCTTTTACTCTATAGGATAGAGGCCTGGTGCATGGGTGGGGGCAGGCTGGTTTGCTCTGAAGGGTGTCCTGGATCAGGGTGGGGGTCCCTACTGGGGTGCCTGGCCAGTCTGGGTGAGGGGCTGAGGGCTGTTTTCAGGCTGGCAGGTGACTGAAGCTCCCAACCGCTCCTTGTTTTCTTTTTTTTTTTCTTTTTTTATTCTGGGCCAGCTTTAGCTCTGGCTCCAGCTCTGAGGCTTCCCCTGCTGAAAGCAGGTATCTGGTTTATTTGGGTTCTATAATCGAAACACTGTATCAACTCCAGCTCTGAGATCCCAGCGGGCTGAAAGCAGGTTTCTGGGGTTTTGTTTAGCTTCTATATTTGTTACAATGTTTCTAAAACTGCAAGCTCAGAGGCCAGCAAGGCAGGCGGGGAACGCTGGAGTCCTCTGTCACTGAAGCAAGCAAGTCTCATGTTAGCTTCAAGCTGCCTGGCTGCCGGCCGCCATCTTGGCTGGCAGTTAATTTGCATATCGCTCTGATTAGCCAATGGGAAGGGTAGCGGACGTATGCTAATTACCATGTTTCTCTTTTATTAGATAGGATGGCTCTGAAGCTTAGGACCTTGAACAATGTACAGGATTCTATGATATCTGGACCTGAGGATGCTTGAGGATGACTTAATGACTAAGCGCTGGAATTATCTGAAGATAACTTTACTCACTTTGATGGCAGTTTTTGCTTACCTGTAACTTGGGAACTGTGGCCTGGAACACCTACATGTGTCCTCTCCAGTATGACAGTGTTAGATTTATTGGACTTCTTACATGGCAACTGGATTCCCCCAGAATAAGCATCTCAACAAATTCCAGAGAGGGAGAATTAGATTCTGTCAATCTGCCCCCAACTTCTGGATGAAGGGGAATGAGGTAAGAACATGTGGAATAAGAGATACAGGTGTGGCCCTTTTTAGGATATACAATCTGCCTAATGTTGATCAGCAGAGTCAACCAATTGTTTTTCAAAGGAAGTACTTACTAAGCTGAAATTGAGAATCAGTGGAAGTTAGCCAAATAAAGGCTATCTTTGTCAGTTCAGACCACTAAAACAATTTACCATAGGTTGGATGCATTAAACAACAAACATTTATTTCTCACAATACCAGGGGCTGGAAGTCTAAGACCAGGGTATTGGAATGGTCAATTCTGGTGAGAGCCCTCCTCCTGGTTTACAGACCTTCTCATTGTATCTTTACATGGCAGAGAGAAGTCTAGCTGTCTTCATCTTATGAGGACACTAATCTCATCATGGAGGCCCCACTCCCTAACCTAACTACCTCCCAAAGGCCCTATCTCCTAAACTATCCTTTTGAATTTGGGGGGTGGGGGTGGTACACAAACATGTAGTCCACAAAAAAAGACTATGTATGAAGCAATGCTTTAAGCAAATAGAACAATATGGGCAAAGGTCCACAATCTGGTGGGATCCTAGGCCATACATGGAACTGAAATAATTTCTATATGCTCACCTTCTAAGGTGTGAGTGTGATCCCTCTTCAGGGAGAGTGGGAGGAAGTTGGTGGAGGGAGGTTAGCCTATGTATATGTATGTGCTCCTGGAGCATAAAAAATAAAGCTGGAGAGGTAAGCAAAGGCCAGATCATGAGGGTTCTGGTGCAACACACTAGGGAGCCTGCACAACAGTCAACGAGAGACAGAGGAAACATCTGTATGCAAAAGTCTACTATAGATCAGGACACTCAAAAATGTGAACAGAGTTCATATCTAGGCAGCCCTTAATGTTCCAATAGCCAAACTCTGAAACAGATAAGGGATGCTTATCTTGCCCATTTGTAATAAAGTGCATGGTGTTTCTTTGTCTCCTTTATTATTAATTTTAAAATTTGAATGGAAAGTCCTCTTCACTATCCCAAAGAAGCATACTTAAGACTCATGGACCCCAGGAAGCAGGATCCCAGGAAGCCCCCTGACTGAAGACCTTGCATCTGTTTCTTCTTGTTTATTCTCAGTCTAGCAAACAAACATGTACTATTGGTATTTCATTCAAATTCTGTTCAAGATTTACACTTCCTTTCTTTCCTGCAGTTGCTTGTCAAGACTTCTTTGTCTCTGACCTGCTTTCAGCCCTCCCAACTACTCCCCCTTCTTCTGCTTGCTCTCCAAGCCATACTCCACCCAGCTGCCAGATAAATCTTCTAGTACAGGGGTTCTCAACCTGTGGATCGAGACCCCTTTGGGAGTCAAACGATCCTTTCACAGGGGTCGCCTAAGACCATCGGAAAACACATATATAATTACATATTGTTTTTGTGACTAATCACTATGCTTTAATTATGTTCAATTTGTAGCAATGAAATTGGGGGTTTACAACATGAGGAACTGTATTAAAGGGTCGCGGCATTAGGGAGATTGAGAACCACTGTTCTAGAACGTCAGTTGCTTCGTGTGAGTCTCCATTCAAAAAGCTTCAGCAGGAAACTAGATCTTAAAAGTTCTCATCACACAAAAAAAGTGCAACTATGTGTGATAATGAATATCAACTAGATTTATCATAGTGCTTATTTTGCAATATATACAAATATTAAATCATTATGTTGTACACCTGAAAAAAAAAAAGACTCATGGACTCAGATACTCCCCCTCTTCAACTTGTAGCACTTTAATCACATATAAGATGTTTTCAGTATCTGTCAAAAGCAGTAGTGCACCTGAAATATCAACCTATAGCCTAATGTTAAGCATCATTTATTGTTAGTATAATTTTTCATAAAGATGGGGGAAATCTTTTCTTCAAGAGGAGATGTAAATCCCCAGTTACCAATTTCTTCTCTAAAAAGAAACTTTTTTCAGGAAGGGAAGATACTGAGTAGAAGGTGCCATCATTATAAGCCATTTTATGGCACTAGACTGCATGGCGAATGGCCATTTATATGAAACTATTCATTTCCTGCAGGGCCGTTCCCAAGCATTTGCCTTCTTGGAACAATCATGGGAAATTTCCTTACAGGAGAAGGACTATGACGTCATCTCCAGTTACATGTTGCTCTTCTTAGTCTTGGAAAATGTCCCATTGTCCTTCATGCATTAGATGGATCTAAAATAAGCAAGGAGTCTAGACAGTGGGAGCCATATATAAGATCTATGTAGTATTGTAGAGTGGAAGTCACTCAGCAATCTCTCATCTAACGGAAGAAAAATTAGAGAAGTACACAAGGGTATAAAATGTGTATGTCAGGTAACAAATCTTAGGCTATTTCTCTATTTAATTACTAGCTACTTTAAATCATTTTAAGATATGTGTAAGGTAAAAGTAATATATGAGGGAATAAAATTGTATTTATCAAATTTGAAAGCAGCTTTTTTCTAATGTGTCCCCAACCTTCCAGACTCTTCAATGTTTGACCAATGTTGATCTTATCCAGCAAATATTCTGGATAAAATACTTTGCCAGTCTACATGATGCCACAACAATCTAATTTGTTCTTTACTGAATCCCGACACGAGAAATGTTTTACACCCCTTTTTATGGAGATATTTGAGCAAAGTTACTATTTAATATTCGTTCTTATTCTTACTTCCGCTTAAAACCCTTTATTTTTAAATCAAGTAGTAGCCTTCAAATTTGTTCTTCTCCACATTTGCTTTGGACATTATATGTCTTTTGGATTTCCAAATGACTTTTAGAATCACTTTCATTTTCTAAAAAAAAAAAAAGATTTGCTGAGATTTTGATGGGGGTCTCACTGGTTATGTAGAGCAATTTGAGAAAAATTGATATGGATAACAATATTGAATCCTCTGCTCTGCAAAGTATATCTCTCCATTGATTTCATTCCTCTTTAATTTCTCTCAGCAAACTTTCATAGTTTTCAAGGTACATCCTTTGTAAGATTTTACCTTAAGTATTTCACGTTGTTGTGCTATTTTAAATGATCCTCTTCCTCTAGCACAGTGGTTCTCAACCTTGGCTGCACATTAGAATCACCTGGGAATCTTTTTAAAATCCTGATTTCTGGGCCTCATCTTCTGGAAATTCTGTTTCTTTGTTACTAATGTTGTGGCCCCACCCCATAACAAAGAAACAGAATTTCCAGAGGATGAGGCCCAGAAATCAGGATTCTAAAAAGATTCTCAGGTGATTCTAATATGCAGCCAAGGTTGAGAACCACTGCTCTAGCATCAGATAGATTCCTCACACACATATAATTATTATGTAATTGACTACCGGTGGAGTACCTTCCGCAGGTCTCCTCTCTTCAATATTCTGTCCTGTGAACTCTTATCTGTCTTGGTCTCCTGAGACTCTCAGCTTTATCTCAAATAAAAGAGGCTTTCTTGGGGTTCTCTCTCTCAGTGGCTCAGCCTGAAAGTGAAAACTCTCTCAAAGCAGCAAGCTGGGGCAATTACAGGACTTACCTTGTTTGTTTCTCATCAATTGGGATCACTATCTGTGGTTACCTGATGTCCAGTGTCCTGAAAACCATGGCTTCTTATATGTGTTTTGTACTTTTCCCCAAACAGGAGGAGAAATCTAGCCCCTGTTACACCATCTTGACCAAAACCTAAATTTTTCTGTTTTTTAAAAATCCATGACTACATTGGGTCATTCTATTACTTTATCTGAACTTAATCTTAACAACTGAAAAAATGATTAAAAGCTCAACAAATAGAGATTTAGTAAACTAGAAAAATCTGAACAAGTTACTCAGAATGCAACACAGAGAAAAAAAGTTAAAAAACATAAAAAGTTTCAAGAGAGAAGGGGGTAGAAGAAGAAACTACAAAATGTTTCTTGCATGCCACTCCTCCCTCCTGGGTTCAGTTGTCTTCCTACTGATGTACATCCTTTTGTAGTTCTTTCAGTGATGGAAGATCCATGAGTTGTACACTTCCAGGTTGGATTTGTACAAAATTGTTTTTATTTCACCCTTACTTTTGAAAGATAAGTTGGCTAGATAAATCTTTCCAGATTGACAATTATTTCCTCCCAATACTTAAAGGCATTATTCTATTGCTTTCTGGCATCCAGTAATACTAATGAGAATTCTGCCTTTTGTCTAATGGTTTTATTACTTTATAAGTAACCTACTGTTTATTCTGATTGCTTTAAATTTTTTTTGTCTTTAATATCCTGCTGCTTACTACTGACCATGTGTCAGAATTTCCTTCCTTTTTAAGACTAACTCACATATCATTCTATATATTTACCACATCTTGTTAAAACTCTTAGTAATTTTTAAATTGCATTTTGCAAATAATGTAGCAGGTACTGCTTTTATTCTATCACATAAGAAATTTATTTAAAAGCTGTAAAAGAATCCTATATAATAAAAGGCTAATATGCAAATAGACCAAACGGTGGAACAACCGGAACAACCAAACAACCGGTCGTTATGACATGTGCTGACCACCAGGGGGTGTGTACGGAACATGGTGGGTGTTGGCCATGGCGGAATGATGGAGAAGATGAGTGGGGGTGCCAGACCAAGGCAGGGCACCAGTCGCTGTCATCGGGGCAAGCCTCTGGTGGTCACTGAAAATTCTATTCTCCCGTGCACTGCAGTCCCGCCCAGCACTTGCACCTGCTGCCGGTGCTGGCCCCACTCGCACCCACTGCTGGCGCTGGAGCTACCACTCGCACCTGGTCACAATCACTCAACGCCATCAGTGGGTATGAGAGGCGGCTGCCAGCCCTGATAACCCCTCAGGGCTTCTCCACCTCCCCTGGCTCCTGAGGGGTGATTGGGGCAGCAGCTGCTGCTCGCACCCACTGCTGGTGCTAGCCCCAGTTGCTCCACGCTGTCAATGGGGCCAGCACTGTCAGTGTGTGGGAACGGCGGCGGCAGGAGCAGGGCTATTGGCAGACAGGGGACTGGGGGCATGGTGGGAAGGGCTAGGCAGGGGCACAGAGGATGGGCCGAGACCCACACCTGTGCCCACTGCCTCACGGCCCAAAGTTCCTTTCAAGGTGTACGAATTCGTGCACTGGGCCCCTAGTACAATATAAGAGGAGAAATGAATAGCTTATGCTTCACAAACCCACTCTAATAGTCCAAGAGAAACTAATTCACAGAGTTAAAATCTTCACAAGTGTACACAGTATGCCTGGCCCTGTGGCCTGATCCTCTGGTCTATCTCCTCCTGATAGGGGGCTTTCTTTTTCAACCCATCAGGTTGTGAATCTTCATCTTCCCTTGAGAAAACCATCCCCACCTCATTGGTATCAGACATGTCCCAGAATTTCCTCCTTATCCATTTTCACACCTCAACCACTATGGTCCCCAGGACAGTCCCCTGCAGCAGGACAGTTCCCAGATTAAGCCAGAGTATCACTGGAATTTTAAAGGACAGTCCAGAATAAATGGTCCAAGTTCAGTGCTCTTTAAGATTTCCTTGGTAGTGTAATATGCATACCTGCCTTATTCTTATTCTTCCTGGATCATCTCAGAGGTAATGCTTATCTCAGAAGATACATTAAGTTTCAGACACATCACAACCGAGATCAATATTAAGGATGAGAAACATTTCTCTGATTACAGCATAATGTGTTTAGACTGCTCTCCCAAGGGGATGGTAATCTATATATTATTATGCACTTAAGTGGCACACCACCCTTGGCCTTTTCCTAATTCTGAAACTTAACCAGAGGCCCACAGTGAATAAAAAATAAGACCTGCTAGGTACAACTTTTACAAACAGCAAAGCCATTTTCTTCTTGATGTCTTTCCTCTGGCTGCACAAAGACTTAGATGAAGCTTTGACATAAGGATTTTTCTGTACCTTAGGCAGATCACATTTTTCAGCAGAACATACTGAGGCTGCTTTCTGTGTTAAAAAGTGAATTGGAATTATTTTCCTAATTTAAAGCAATTCCCAGGGTTGCAGGGGTGGGGAACCTTTTTTCTGCCAAGGGCCATTTGGATGTATATAACATCATTCACAGGACATACAAAATTATCAGCTTAAAAATTATGTTGCTATGAAAAAAAGCTCCTCGATTTATTGAATTTTGAGTCCCGCCTGCAGTTGCCTTGGCAGGGCCAGACCAAATGATACGACCTGAAGGCCGGGCCTTCCCCACTCCTGGTAGAGAATAGGATACTGCAGTTTATGGTGTGTGTGGCAGGCGGGGAGGGGAGTGCTGGTCGTAACATATGTTTAGAATTAATGAGAGTATGTTAAATTGAATTGGATGACAAAATAATCCTCAGAGAAATGTCTTTAGGTAGCTGGAGTTCTAAGAATAAATGAAAAAGATCTGAACTCACTATAATAAAAGTGCAGCTTTGGCTTCCTAATTATTCCTAGGGCTTTTTATCTGGCTGTTAAAGATCCTGAAACTATATTTTAAAAGCAATTTGATTCATTTACTAGATTGTCTGAACCCAAGCTGACCAGCAAGGTGGCAACTAGTCAGAGGTGGCTTTAGAGCATTTGAAATGTGCATTAAAGTCACACTTTAATTTGAAGGCAGTACTTTAAAAAGGCTGCTACATACTCACGAATATTAATATTGATAGCATTTTGTGCATATGGGTTAAATAACACAGTACTTAAATGAGCATTACAGGTGGGGAAGCATGGGACTTGGTTGGAAAGTTTGCAATGTTGGGGCCTCCAGGGGGAGCTGGCCAAAGGTGGCCACCCCTGCCTTGACTTTTCCAAACAAGTCTGAGCCCCTGGTTGCTTTACTGGAATCTTTACGTTAAGTCTTTAGACGTCCTTGCTTAAAGGACACTGCAGATGCATGTGTCTTCTCAGGGTTACTTACCCTGCTAATAGTACCTAGAAGTTAATTTTAGTTCAAGCTGTTGTTACAATAAAAGCCTAAGGAGGCAGGCAAATAGGGCTGTTTGGTTTCTCAAGCCAAGCAGTCCCTTAGCCCTCTCTTTCACAGAAACATGTGTCAGAGCAATTCGTTCATCCATTGCTCAAGGTCTGCTGGTTAGCCCCAGCAATTACCTGTTTCCTTTTTGATGGGGCTATTGGAACATTCAGAATTGCATCATGGCTCATTTTACATCTGTTAGGTAGCACTAGTCTGGAATCCACTGAGTTTTTGTACAAACCCATTTGGTTTTGGACCTGTGGCATTCTCAGAGTTATTCTCACCCTAAAGGTTCATCACCTTGTGCAGTCCTCTTAACATAGTCTCAGACGTGAGCCACATGCTGGTGAGCCCAGCCATCCCTCCACCCCCCACCCCATCCCCACCAGCATTCCCACTTCGATGACCTCTCTACAGTTGTCTTCTGCGCGTACTTCAGGGACAGGAAAACCATTCTATTTGAGGAAAATACCCACCTCCCTATCCATATTAATATTACAAACTGGCGTTTGTGTGTGTGTGTGTGTGTGTGTGTGTGTTTTAAAAAAACACCCTTAAATTTATAATAAAGTAAGGAGTGAATTGTCAGATTTGGCATAACTTTTTTTTCTAATATCAATGACTGTCAATCACACTATAAATAAGTAAATGCTTTAATGTCACTGACATATTCCTCTGTGTCCTGGTCAGGAATAAAATATGTATGAGGGGAGAGAGATGATTTCAGCAAAAGAAGGATTTCACTAGATTTTATTCTACATAAGGCAGCTGATTCATAGTGTGAGGAAGTGCACAGAAAATGCTATGCTCAGTGCATTAAAGATAGATTTACTTAATAGATATAAAATTTCTTTGACTGCTGGAAGCTAAGGTAAGAAGGAAGGGGTAGCAGGGAGAGAAAGGGGCATAAGAAGAATATATTCTGTAGGATTTCATTACTTAACATATGTTAAGACTATACTATATGCATCAACTTTTCATTTCTTAAACAAAACTTTTCAATTTTGATAGCTGGTTAATAAATAAGAAGTATATTTTTAGAATATTTATAAAAAACCAAATGGATTTTATGAGCAAAAATGTATACAAATACATAGTTTATTTTTATATTAAATTTTATATAAAGTTCAAGTGTTGAACTCATGTTGAGGTTAGAATTAATATATCTTATCATGTCCAAAAATTGTAGATTTACACTTTATATAGCCCTATTATTTAAACATAAAAATCTTACTTAAGATTTTTGTTTCAGTTTGGTGCTCCTAAGAGGTTATTTTTTTAAGCTAAATTAGAAACTTTTGTTGCATCTTGAATTTTTTTCATTGTATGATATAGAATAATCTAGTACTCCTTTAAAATACAAGTGATAACAAAACAAACATTTTCCTGGAAACTGCTTTTCTTGTGTAGTTACTGTATTGCATCTGGGAGCAGTCATGGAATTTTCTATATGTTATTCAAATCTCTTTACCAGTATCTGATGTTATAATAGGAGTAAATCTTTTTTTCCCACTATGAATTTAGCTCTTGGATGTATTCCAGAATATGTGTGGTGCACAATTTATCATTGCATTGAAGAACATTAGTCATGTGGCCCCCGCCCCTCCTAAGGGTTAATATTAGGAATTATAGTAAGTAAATGAAATATGGAATGTTATTTTCTTAATCTCATTCGTGGCCTATTTGAGCCTGAAATAACTACTAAGTAAAAATAATGTTACATCTATTTTAATGCTTCTAAAGGTCATTGCAATAATGGTAGTTCTCTACTGGCTAACTTAACTACTTTATTTATAATAAAAGCTTAGATAAAATCTTGTTTCCTTCAATCTGCTTGATATGTCTTTAAGATTGACTCAGTCTATCTATAGTTGTGGTGGTTATTATTGCAATTCAACCTCAGCCTTAGCATTATATTCATATCTAGTTGTATGATAGCTGAACTTGAAATAACTGTACATGTTGATGGCTGCTTCCTGCTAATACCTTTAATTTTCTGCCTGGACACTTTCTTTCTAGCCACTGGAGCACTGATGATCTGCCTACACAAAGGCCCAAACCAGAAATTCCAGATTTGAAACCCGTAGAAACAGCTTATCACCAGTATCAAATAGGGCATCGGTAGATAAATCTCACCATTTTCTTGCCCCTTAGTTTAACCTTGAGGCATATATTGCCCCAGAACTTCACAAACATTATCACTTGGGGATCTTATTAAATATTTACATTCTGATTCAGTGGTCTTGGGATGGAGCCTGAGGTGACAATGATAAAGAGGACGATGATGCTCCACTTGGAGTAGCAGGTTCTGCACAGTCTCCCAGAATTCCCCAGTGGAATAAAGTTTGCTCCATTTGCCCTCAGTGGGAAGTTGCTTGACCTCTCCTTTAATTAGTTTTCTTTCCTTTTCTATTTTTCATTTCTTCATCCCTCCAGTAGTGTTTCCTACTTTCAGAAGAATCCTTATCTCAGGGTCTGCTTCTTAGGGAACACAAACCATGAATTTACCAGGCCACACATACATACATAGCGGTATCTTGGTCTATCTATCTAGATTCCATCTCCTTATCTATCTGTCCTAAACATAGTAACATAGGGCAGCCTCTTAAAGAATCCTGGCAGTTGAGGAGTTGAAAGGGAAAAGAAGAAGACATCCAAGAAAGGATGGAAAGAGGAAGGTGATGATCACCAGCTAAATTAGCTTTTTCTTCCTCCTGACAGAGTTGTCAAATGGATTTGATATTGTGAGTGCTAGTTAAAGAGGAGACTGGGCAGTTAGTTATGGCTGCATAAATAGTGCCTTTCCAGAAGTCCACAGAGAGATGGCTGTTCTCCTAGAAAACCCAGACAAGGACTTTTCACCTGATTCTATTATTCAAGACACACTGTTGGGAGGACTGGCCATTGGGGTCATGAGAAGAATGTTGGTTAAAGGCTACTCTTGGAAGGACTGGAGGCAGCATAAGTTCAGATGGTGGATTAGGCAATACCACACTTCCAGGCTCTGGGTCAGCTCTGTAAAGGAAAGGAAAATTATTGAATGGCCTTTGTGATGGTCATCTGGATTTCTTTAGAGACTTTGTTCATCCAATACAATGTGTGCTACTTATCTTGTGGGAGCATGATTGAGAGCAAAGTTCTGAATGTCCTCAGCTCCGACGTCAACCCTACCCCTTCCTGGTTATGCTGCCATAGTGTGCTATTCAATCTTTTTAAGTATCAGTTTCCAATCTGTATAGTGGGGACAATAAAACTGATCTCATAGAGTTGTGATTAAAATTAAATAGATGACTGGATAAAAAAGCAGTGGTACATGTACACAATGGAATCTACTCAGCTATACTTGTAAAAGGAACAAAATCTTACATGGATGGACCTGGAGAGTAGCATGGATGGACCTGGAGAGTACTATGCTAAGTGAAATAAGCCAGTCAGAAAAGACAGTGAGTGATTTCACTTATATGTGGAATTTAATTGACAAAATAAACTAACAAACAAAATAGAAACAGACTCATAGATACAGAGAACAGATTGACAGCTGTCACAGGGGAGTGAGATTGGGGGGCTGGGTGAAAAGGTGAAGGGATTAAGCTGAAAAAGAACAACTCATAGCCCAGCTGGCATTGCTCAGTGGTTGAGCATCGACCTATGAACTAGGAGGTCATGGTTTGATTCCTGGTTGGGACACATGCCCAGGTTGTAGTCTCGATCCCCACTGCAGGGCATGCAGGAGGCAGCAGATCAATGATTCTTTCTCGTCATTGATGTTTCTATCTCTCTCTCCCTCTCCCTTCCTCTCTGAAATCAATAAAGAATATATTTTAAAAAACAACAACTCATAGACACAGACAGAGGGTGGAAGAAGATAGAAGAAGATAAAGACAGGATAAATGGTGATGGAAGGAGACTTGATGGGGTGGTGGACACAAAATACAGACGATGTATTATAGAGTTGTACACCTGAAACCTATATAATTTTATTAACCAATGTCATCCCAATAAATTAAATAATAATTAAAAATAAAATGAAATTATACATAGTATATAAATACTTGTGTAACTATAACTGGAGAATAAGAGAGCTGCTCTCATATCGCAAATATTTCCAAGAATGCTGGGGAAATTGTGGGTGGTCATTTTACCTGATGTAGGCATTGTGTTACACACACACACACACACACACACACACATTTAATATCATATTCATAGAAATCTACTGGAGTGATAAGGTCTTGATGATCTAAGTCAGTCCCAGCTATCGCAGCAGGAAAATCCTACCCTTAGCTCTGCTTGAAGATACCTCTGAGAAATCTTTCTGTGAACAAAGCAAACACCTGTTCTTGGTAGAATGCAAATGGAAAACTTGGTTTAAAGCTCTTGCTTCCCCTTCTTTCAAAAGTTTGTGACTTCTGCATAAATAGCTCCTGCCAAGGCCACTTTCAATTTCTTAAGTTCAGTAGCCTGAGAACCAGCGACCCAAGTTCTCTCAGGGCAAAGGTGCAGTCTTGAGAGTGTCCTACTATAGCGACAGTCTGGGGTTGGAAGAGAGGCAGAATGAATTTGTTTCTGTCACAACTCACTGACCACACCCAATGGTCTCACCGTTTGCAGTGGCTTCCCTTTAGTGCCCTGACAGGTTGATATTCTAGAAGCAACAAATTGGAAGGCCAAGGACAGGTCAGTTCTTAGGAATGTGCAAAAGAAGATCAGTCATTGTACTAAGCTATTTGATTCTTGTAGTTCTTTCATCTCAACCCTTTGAAAGCTACTTCCTCTCTTTAACCAAGTTCTGCCCTGGCCTCTTCATAGGCCAAAGAAGGCAGATGCTGATGAAAATCACAGATGTGGCCAAACCTCCCGGGCAGTAATCCGGTCAGATATCATGTGGCCCCTTCCCTATAACAGGTGGCATGTAGTCTTCAGAATGGCTTCTACTTTTCAAGAGGGTTTGAATCAAGAGACATTCGAGGTAAAATACTGTCACTTGCATGTTTGTTTTTTTTCTGTAAAGCCAACCACAAGCTAATTAATATCTTCCTTATTGAAAAAAGCCTATAATAGCACGTGTCATTGGTATCAAACACAACGTCTCTACTCTCAGTAGCATGAGTTGCGATTGTTTTAAATTACATTTCAGTATACCACACAATAGATGCACTACACACACGCTTTATCTCACACACACTTACACTCACATGTGGAAGTAGTCAGAGAGGGAAGCATGAAGAATTTATGCTGATGTTTGAATAAAGGAATAAGTCTTAGTAAAATAAATATGTTCCTATTTACGCTATAGTAATACTATTATGAAATATAATCATGTTAGTTAATTAATATGCTAGACTTGAAAGGGGCTCTTATTTGTGCTAAAACCATAAATATTTGTCCTTCCTCCTTCACCTTTCCTCCCAACTAGGACAATAAAAGATATGCAAAACACACATACTTGTAAAATTCAAACACATTTTAAAAGGCCTGCAATTTTAACCTAAAGGATTCATGTTGAAACCTTTGATCACAGATATCTAAATAAGTCCTAATTAATGAAGGGACTCAATAATCCCCTGCCTGGGGGAATTGTCTGAGTTCCAAACTTCGGACTTGACATTCATGGATCGTGCAAAAAACATGGGTACAAGTACAGAGACCCTGGAATGTTGCCTAGAGCTCCAACAATGTCATTAGAAACAAAAGCATTGTATTTGACAACAGTGTGATCTAACACTATGATCTATATGAAAGGTTTCAGTACTGTCACTCATTCTTCCATGTGGAAAGGGGCTCAAATAGGGTGACCACCTAGGGACATACACATGCATTTTCTCCACACATACCGTTAATTCAAGAGTCTTATTTGTAGTTCCCCTAGGAAATAATCAAAGGCCAAGGGTGGGTGGCCCAGACTCTTGTTTGGACTGGAGAGAACAGACAACAGCTGTAGCATATCACTGAGATTGACCACTGACAGGTAAAAGCATAGATAATTTCATCAGGTCTTATAGATCAATAACAGCAGGACACTCTCCTGCTAGTGGCCACTGCGATAGCTACAGTTGGTTTGATTGAAATCAGTAATGTTTTTTATTTGAATTGTGGTAAAATACATGTAACATAAAATTTACAATCTTAACCATTTTTTAAAAATTAAATTATAGTTGACATACAATATTATATTATTTTCAGATGTACAATGTGATTATCCAACATTTGTATACTTTACAAAGTGATAACCACAATAAGTCTAGTAACCATCTGTCAGCAATCCTAACCATTTTTAAGTGTTCAGTTTAGTACTATTACTAAACCAACCTCCGGAGCTCTCTTCATCTTTTGAAACTGAAACTCTGTGCCCGTTAGAAATAACTCCCCATTTCCTCTCCCCCTGCCCTTGGAAAACACCATTCTACTTTGTGTCTCTGTCAGTTTGACTAATCTAGGTTCCTCATGAAATGAAATCATTCAGTATTTGTCCTCTTGTGACTGGCCTTTTTCACTTAGCATACTGTCTTCAATGCTACAACATGTGTCAGAATTCCCTTTCCTTTTATTTATTTTTTTAAAAATACATTTTATTGATTTATTTTATTTTATTTTTTTTTACAGAGAGGAAGGGAGAGGGACAGAGAGCTAGAAACATCGATGACAGAGAAACATCGATCAGCTGCCTCCTGCACACCCTCCGCTGGGGATGTGCCCGCAACCAAGGCACATGCCCCTAACCGGAATCAAACCCGGGACCCCTCGTCCGCAGGCCGACGCTCCATCCACTGAGCCAAACCGGTTACGGCTCCCTTCCCTTTTAATGCTGAATAATATTCCATTGTATAGATTACACCATTTTTTGTTTGTCCCTTCACCTAGCAATGAACATTTGGATGCTGCTATCTTTTGTTGATTGTGAATAATGCTGTTATAGACTTGAGTGTATGAAATCAGTGTTTTTAATTACAACAGTAAAAGGCTATGTTCAATTTCATAACTAATCTACTATCTGATCCTCAGTAAATCATGTACTTTGTAGAAAGCATAAACTTGTTCTAAGTCAGGGAGCGTTTTCACCCATTATACGCATTGATATAACTGAGTGGGATTAGGGAACCTGTGGACATGGGGCCGAAATGAAGCGATCTGGTCCATAAATCTTGGCCTTCTTAGCACTAAATTTTCATTGTTCAAATTGTTTCAGCCAGGATACACTGAATAAGAAACATTACTCAAGAGTTCTACCCTTACTGATATAACAGCTATGACTAATGTGGTTGACCCTTGAACAACATGGGTTTGAACTGTGTGGGTCAATTGAACTTCACAGGTCAAGTGAAAAAAAACCCGCATGTAAGTGGATGGACCTGCACAATTCCAACTTGTGTTGTTCAAGGATCAGCTATACTTGCATAGTTTTTAAAAAATTCCAGACACCAATGTTAGCTATTACATTATCAGGATACCTGTTTTATAAATGGAAAAATTAGTCAGAGTGGCTAAGCCCCTCGGGGCTGGTATTTGAACCCAAGTACTTTCACTCCAGAGTTCATGCACTTTACCACTACACTACACCACATAACATGAATGCACTTATATGGCTAGTACATGTATGTGCGGGTGTATATATAATTGCTACTTTTTGACAACCAGAAATGAGAGAAGACATGTTAGAACTCCAGACTGATATTGCTAGAAAATGGTGCAACAACGTATGATAGAAAAGTACTCTGGTTTTGTATTTGAAACCAATTAGTTTGAATCCCAACTTTCCCACCAGCTGTCTGATAACATTGACCAAGTGGTTTATCTTCTTGGCTTCAGTTTCCTCATCTGAAAATGGGGCTGATAATAATGTCGATTTGACTTGCTTGTGAACACTTAAGGAAACAATGTCTGTAAAATATTTAGCTCATGTCACGTACTCAAAATATTAGTTCTATGTCTGTAAATATTTAGCTCATGTCAGGTACTCAATAAATGTTAGTTCTCTTAACTCTTATGAGGCAAGAGAAAAGTGTGATCTTAAAAACAAGTATTTTAAAAAAGACATGCATTGCATGAACACATTGATTACCACTTTATTTTGCTATGTACAAAGATACTTAAAATTAGATTGCCTCCTTTCTCTTTTGCATTCTACTAGAGTCTATTCAGAAGTATAAGAGACATGCTATACTGAAAACCTAATAGGAGATCTTGATAAAATCAAGGTGCTCCAAATGCCAGGATCAGGGGCACCATTAATAGTCTACATCTGCCCTGGCTGGTGTGGCTCAGTTGGTTGGAGCTTCATCCCGTACACCAGTGGTCAAACTTCATCCCATATACCAGTGGTCGGCAAACTGCAGCCCCTTGAGTATGGCTCTTCCACAAAATACCATGTGTGGGCGCGCACATACAGTGAGACTGAAACTTTGTGGCCACACTCAAGGGGCCAAAGAGCCTCATGTGGCTCGTGAGCTGCAGTTTGCCGACCACTGCTGTACATCAAAGAGTTGTGGGTTCTATTCCTAGTCAGGGCACATACCAATTGCAGGTTCAATCCTTAAATCAATGTCTGTCTCTCTCTTTCACTCTCTCTCCCTCCCCCTCTCTCTAAAATCAACAAACATATCCTGGAGTGAGGATTAAAAAGAATAATCCACACCTGTATTCCCCTTCCATTTGCTCCAGAATACCATGACTTTGAGCACTGGTCATAAATCAGCCTTCAATGCCAGCACAGGAAGTTTGCCTCCCAGTCTTAACCCAAAGGCATCACTGTATAATCATGTTTTGACAGCCACATAATCAGCCCTTTTCCCTTCACTGAAATTTTTAGACAATTAGATCAATAGAAAATGCTATCAATCCACTATTTCACTGATAAAACAATACTCACATAGAATCTCAGCTATTATTTGTCCTGTTAGCTGAGTTGACTCAAGAATAAGCCTTTGGAACTCAGTTAATTCAAGAATGTTGCACAAGGAAAGATTTCTTTGCATTGCCCAATGCTCTTTACTTTGAAGGTATGCACAGGAAAGCACCAAGGGGACTAAACAGGGATGCACACAAATCCAGGTCTGCCTTCTCAAAAGGGAGACTTTGCTGATGGCAGAGGAGTTTCTCTGCAGATATTGAAAGATAGCATATATCTCTATGTGGATATATTTGCATCTTTACCAAATATTTTTCATGTGGTTTCTCAGTATCCTCTTTTTTTTTTAACTCTGTACTGATATTCCTTAAGCAAAAAGTTTAACTTCCAATTTGTTTTCACTGTATGGTATTCAGGGGTTGATTGCCATTAAGTCAAATGCCAAATGAATGGCAAGTTCAAACAAGCGTGAGAAGTTTTCGAACTGTCTGCAAGATAGATTCTGTTTTCCCATTTGTCTACTAAGTATTTTGTCATCCACATTATTGAAGGTTCCAACTCACTGATAGGTAAAAACATTTGATTGAGTTCAAAAAGCAGGAATGGAAGTGTTGTGTTTTGTTGTTTTGTTTTTTCAAAGACTACTATTTTAGAGCAGTTTAAGGCTCGTCGCAAAATTGAGAAAAAGTTACAAAGATCTCCCACATCCCTTATTATCAACACCCCCCACCAGAGTGGTACATTTGTTATGACTGATGGACCTACATGAACACGTCATCATCCAAAGTCCACAGTCTACATTAGGGTTCACTCTTAGTATTGTACATTCTATGGGTTTGGACAAATATATAATATCAAGTAAGTGTATAATGTATAATGACAATGGAAGTGTGGGTTGTTTTTATTCATTGGTCTTTTGTCTATTGTCTGAGATGACAAAATGGGGCTCCAGCATCTAGTGAAGATGCCTGGAGGGCTAGTGCTTTTCTGAATGGAAGTGTTAACTGCATAAACTACCATTTCCCAGAGTTGGATCAACTATCCTGCATTTAAGACATGGATGCCTAGCATAGTAGTCTCCAGGTCCTATGCTAAGTGAAATAAGCCAGTCAGAGAAAGAAAAGTATCACATGATCTCACTCATATTTGGAATCTAATGAACAAAATAAACTGATGAACAAAATAGATCCAGAGACATAGAAGCATGGAACAGATTATTGAATCTCAGAAGGAAGGTGGAGGTGGGTAGGTGGGTGGGGAGAGATTGACCCAAGAATTTATATGCATATATGCATAACCCATGGACATAGACAAAGGGTGGTGAAGGCCTGGGGCCGGGGCTGGGGGCAGGCTAGAAGGGGTTAATGGGGAAGAAAAGGGACATATGTAATACTTTCAACAATAAAGATTATTTTTTAAAAGTAAAAAGAAAGGAAAAATAAAGAAAAGAAGAAAAAAAAAGACAGGACTGTCAGCTCTGTTTTGTGTGATGTGCTTTCTGATGTCTTTTCTGAACAAGTAAGTTCCCCCTTGGGAGTAGGTAGAATATATCCCGCCAAAACTTATGTCAGATTATATTTTCCTCTACTTATAGCTGATCTTGAACGTTTCAGTCACTGTATTATACGAATTATAGCATACTCACATTGCTGAGGTGAACCCAAGCATGAGCTAGGGTAGTGACTGGTTAAGAGCATAGGTAAATTTTGATTCAAGGTGAGAATTCACAGGCCTTGGTCCATTGAGCCATGTTTCCCATGCTAACAATCTGTGAAACAGATGCGGTGAATTGAAACTCTGAGAAATATTCTCAGCAAAAGAGGAGATTTAAAAAGAACCAAACTCTCTGTTCCCTTCTTCTTTCGGTACAGAATCTGTCACCTTCCTCGCAGCCACCAGCCTTCTTTGGCTGAGGACCCTGGGGCAGGATGCTCGCTGTCTCTCCAGCAATTCATCTCAGAGCCAGTGTGGCTCCTTGACAGAGGTGGTCTTTCTGTGGGGTAGAATAACAGCCTACTTCTTGGTCTTAGAAACTTGGCCAGCATTTTGGGAGGGATTTTAGAAATAATTTTTAAAAGAGAAAGCATTGCATACTTTAGAAGTTAGATCATTGAATCTGACATTCATGAGCCTTACTCCTGTAATTTATAGATCAGTTGGTTCTTTATTTCTAAGGGTATCATCTCTTTGCTCTTTATCTCTGACATCTTCATTTTCTGCTTGGTATCTTCCGTCTCTTGGCATATTTTTTTTAATCTTTTTCTCTGTCTCTTGCATGCATATTCTTCCTGGGGTGTTTTTTTATTTTTATGTGTTTTTTATTTATTTACCTTTTCTCTTAATTTTAATGAATATTCATTAGGAATCTATTTGATACTAAGTACTTAAAGAAATATTCAAGAAAAGAGGCTCCTTTGAAGAATATGGTATCTCTCCTTTAATTAACCATAATGGAAAAACAGTTATTTTTTCCTGGTTTTGTCTCATCTACACTAATAAAAGAGAAACATGGTAATTGGCATACGACCACTACCCTTCCCATTGGCTAATCAGGGCGATATGCAAATTAACTGTCAGCCAAGATGGCGGCCGGCAGCCAGGCAGCTTGAAACTAACATGAGGCTTGCTTGCTTCAGTGAAGGAGGACTCCAACATTCCCCACCAGCCGCTGCAGGCCTCTGAGCCTGCAGTTTCAAACATTGTAACAAATATAGATGCCCAAAAAACAGCTTTCAGCCGGCTGGGACCTCAGAGCTGGAGTTGATATAGAGTTTCAAGAACCGAAACAAACCAGATACCTGCTTTCAGGAGCAGAGGCCTAAGAGCTGGAGCCTCAGAGCTAAAGCTGGCCCAGAATAAAAAAAAAAAAAGAAAAAAAGGAGCAGTTGGGAGCTTCAGTCCCAGCCTGAAAACAGACCTCAGCCCCTCACCCAGACTGGTCAGGCACCCCAATGGGAACCCCCACCCTGAAGGGTGTGTGACCAGCTGCAAACAGCCATCATCCCCTCATCCAGGCTGGCCAGGCACCCCAGTGGGGACCCCCACCCTGATCCGGGACACCCTTCAGGGCAAACCAGCCGGCCCCCACCCGTGCACCAGGCCTCTATTCTATATAGTAAAAGGTTAATATGCCTCCCAGCACTGGGATCAGCGGAGCTGAAAAGCCTCCCGGCACTGGGATCAGTGTGACAGGGGGCAGCGCCCAAACCCCCTGATTGCCCCGCGGCTCTGTGTGTGACAGGGGGCAGGGCCACAACCTCCCTATCGGCCCTGCTCTGTTCGTGACAGGTGAAGGTGCCCCAACCCCCTGATCGGCCCTGCTCTGTGGGTGATAGAGGGCGGCGCCCCAACCCCCTGATCTGCCCTGCTCTGTGTGTGACAGGGGGCGGTGTGCCAACTCCCCTATTGGCCCTACTCTGTGAGTGACAGGGGGGAGCTCCTCAACCCCCTGATTGGCCCTGCTTTGTGCGTGATGGAGGGGAGCTCCCCAACCCCCTGATGGGCCCTGCTCTGTGCATGACAGGGGGGAGCTCCCCAAACCCCTGATCGGCCCTGCTCTGTGCGTGACAGGGGGCAGTGCCCCAACCCCTTGATCGGCCCTGCTCTGTGTGTGACGGGGTGGCGCCACAGCCTCCCCATCGACTCTGCCTTGAGTGTGACAGGGGGCGGTGCCCCAACCCCCAATCGGCCCTACCCTGAGTGTGACTAGGGGTGGCATCGCAACCTCCAGATCCGCCCTGCTCTGTGCATGACAGGGGGCGGCGCCCCAACTCCCCAATCGGCCCTGCTCTGAGCCCGACCAGGAGCTGCACCTAGGGATTGGGCCTGCCCTCTGCCACCTGGGAGCAGGCCTAAGCCAGCAGGTTGTTATTTCCCAAGGGGTCCCAGACTGCAAGAGGGCACAGGCCGGGCTGAGGGACCCCCCCTGCCCGAGTGCACAAATTTTTGTGCACCGGGCCTCTAGTCCTATATAATAAAAGGGTAATAATGCAAATTGACCCTAAGGGCAGAACGAGGGAGAATGACTGGTCGCTATGATGTGCACTGACCACCAAGGGGCAGATGCTCAATGCAGGAGCTGCCCCCTGGTGGTGAGTGTGCTCCCACAGGGGACGCTCCGCTCAGCCACAAGCCTGAGGGCTCCTGGGTTGCCAGAGGGATGTCTGATTGCCAGCTTAGGCCCAATCCCCCGGGGAGCAGGCCTTAGCTGGCAGGTGGACATCCCCCAAGTGGTCCTGGACTGTGAGAGGGTGTAGGCCAGGCTGAGGGAACCCCCTGAGTGCACGAATTTTCATGCACTGGGCCTCTAGTTCCTCATAGTTAACTGAAAAAGAAAAAAAAAACAAGCAAATTGGATCTGTTATAATTCTTGTTGCAAGGAACAACAAAAAAAATCTATGTAAGGTTTTTTTGTTTGTTTTTACCTTTTTGTGATGCTCAATTGATTTTCTACATTTTACATCAATGGGCCTTGGTTGAAAAAATAATTTCTTTACCACTGCATTACTCCGTTTCTTTGGCATGAGAAAAATGTTAGGGGTAAGGCTCAGGTGCTCAGAGACCTTACTGGTTTATCTGCCTTATCAGTAAGCAATGCCGTGTGGGTTGACTTGCAGCCAGCCATCTGCTAGTCTTTCACATAGTGAACTACATATGACCAGTAGTCCTCCAACTTGAGCTTGTACGGAATCACTTGGAGGGCTGGTTAACACACCCATTTCTGGTCCACCCTCAGTTCTGATTCAGTACTCTTGGGGTGGAACCTGAGAATTTGCTTTTCTAACAAGTTCCAGAATTAGGCTGATGCTGCTGGTCCTGGGACCACATTTTGAGAACCACTGTACTAAACTGAACTTCAGTTAGTTAGGGGATAGTTCTGTCAGTCGTCAGTGGTGGCAGGTCTAATCATCTATCCTCATTTTTTTGTTGTTGTTCAGAACAGTAAATCTTAAAATAAATCTTTTAATAAAGACATAATTTAATACACTGTTCTTATTGAAATGTTTTTCTACTAGCGAAGAAAATTATTATTCTCGAGTCTCAGAACTCCCAACCTTGGCATGGACCCAAAGGGCAGGAGGACTCTTCCTTTGATGCTACTTCATGTTTGCACTTCTCTCCAACTGTGTGCTGCATTGAGATGCAGGTTGTAAGTCATCTCTGACAATATTGTTTTTTAAAGCAAAGACCAAAAACACAAGCATGAGTTCGATTATAGAATGTTGATTTTAAGGGCCTCCTGCTTTTAGTACTTTTGAAATTAAAAAAAATCTAATCTCCTCAAACTGCCCTGGTGTGCTTTCTCCTGACATCATGTTTGTTTGAGCTTCGGATTCAACAGTAAGTAACATCATGATTTTTTTAAAAAAGAACATAGTGCCCGGCCGGAATGGCTCAGTGGTTGAACTTCGACCTATGAACCAGGAGGTCACGGTTTGATTCCCGGTCTGGGCACATGCCCAGGTTGTGGGCTCGATCCTCAGGGTGGGGCATGCAGGAGGCAGCTGATCAATGATTCTCTCTTGTCATTGATGTTTCTATCTCTCTCTCCCTCCCTCTTCCTTCCTCTCTGAAATCAATAAAAATATATTTTAAAAAAAGAACACAGCAACCTTAAAAGTCAGGGTTTCTTTTAGGCTTATAGAGACAGGCCAGCTGTTGTGGGTGTGCATCCCTGTACACACACACATGTGGTGTGTGCACATCCCTGAGAAGTGCATGTGTGCGAGGGTGGAGTGGACAGTTTGGGAGCTACCCAAGTCATGAAATGTACAAATATTTCATTGTTTCAGATTCCCTGAGGATCAGATTAATAGATGGGTTCAGTGACACAGGAAAGAATTTTAGAATTTAAAAACTCATATAAATTATATTTAATTGCCATTTAATAAATATAGACTTCCAAGAAAATAGTTTTATTAACTTGATGATGTCCAGTCCACCTCAGCAATAGCAAATTTATTGCAGTGGTTTTCAAATGAGAACCTATTTGGTTTTCTGAAACAAACTAAGCTGATACAATACTTTTTATTTGAACCATAAAAGATAATAATTCATTGTGAGTCCTGGGAATATTTCACTTAGAAATATTATACTTATCTTGTTTATTTATTTAGCAGACTTACCTTTAGACCCCAAGTAGTGGTGCAGAAAACACTTCACTTCGATAGATTCAGTATTGTCGGTGTTTAAGTGGGTACTTGGATGTGATAGGACTGAAAAGATCCTGGCACATCCATGTGGCTGGGAGGGAAGATATTTAATGTTACAACTAACAAACAACAGGAAGACATCTCCCAACTCTATTCCCAAGTCTTAGTGATTTTTCCCAAGAGGGGAATACAGCAGATCACTTTATCCATCTGTCTTCTTTGGTCTTTCACAGAATCTCAGCTTTGCTGGACATGGATAGAGACCCCAGAATTGAACCAATCAAGAAGATAATTCCTTGTCCCAGAATCACACTAACCCCTAATGAAATGAGTCTCATTCTCTCTGTTGACTGCATGTAACCCGGTTCAATAAATGGCATGTACACAGTTTATTTGTGATCATTAAGTGAAGTAATAAGGGGGGGTGGCTAATAATGTGTACTCAAAGATGGAGCTGATTCTTTCCCGGTGTGAGCCACCCCTCTGGATCACACGTTACGAAGAGACTGAGTTTCCATTTCTGTGCAGTTGTGGTTTCACTAAACTCTCCTCTGCCTTCCCTGTCATTAGAGGCTAAAGATACAGGGAACATTTTTCGTTTTGTTCCTAGATATGTTTATTTCATATACCAATCTTCACAACTTCACTAGCTCCCCTCTGCGGTTATTGAGGATAAATGCTATGGGATGGAGTGAGGACAAAAGAACAAACTGAAAGGGGGAGAGACAGGGCACAGGATGACAGAGCCAAAACTCCGAGTCAGGGAAAGTGCTTAGATGAGAACAAAACACTTAAGTGAATGTATTGGAGTCCAAGGCCTGAGGAGCTGGCTTCAGAAAGGCCAACGTGAGGTAGAATTCCCAAAACCAGAGCCGAAGGAAGACCAGTCAGATGGCTCACAGGAGTGACCCTCAGGAATGGCTGGAGTAGAGGCCATGTAGAAAGGGCATTGATAGTGGCTCTCCCCTACCTGTGCATGAGAGTCACCATAGTTTTGGGAAAATGTCAATGCCTGGAGAGCTATATGGATTTTATAAAGTTCAAAAACAAGCAAGACAGAATAATATATATATATATATACTGTTACATATGTTCTAACAACATTTTTAAAGGCACAAAAAATTGCAAGGTAGCCCAGCCGGCGTGGCTCAGTGGTTGAGCATCAATCTATGAGCCAGGAGGTCACAGTTCAATTAACCGTCAGGGCACATGGCCAGGTTGTGGACTCGATCGCCAGTGTGGGACATGCATGAGGCAGCTGATCAATGATTCTTTCTCATCATTGGTGTTTCTATCTCTCTCTCTCTCTCCCTCTCTGAAATCAATTGAAAAATATATTTTTTTAAAAATTACAAGGTAGCAGTTACCTCTGCTGCAGGCAAATGGGTGAGTAGATGAGAAGCACATAGATAATAAGCTACTTGTAATGCTCTGGCTCTTAAATCAGGTGGTAGGTTCACCTGTATTTGTTCTATTATTAAAATCTAATTAAAATAGGGATATGTATGGACAGTGATGACAGTCTTCCACGAATCATGTATCAAGATTTGAACTTAACGAATTCTGAGCATCTGAGATCTGATTTCAAAAATTCCTAATGCACAGAGTTTACCATCAAATATCCTGAAGACAGTAAGGATACCTACAGCTACTGATGATTTCAGAAGCAAAGGAGAGAGTATTTGGGAAGTTCATTCAGATGGTCTTTATGAAGCTGCTCCTGCCAACCTAAGTGGAACTGATGACTCCTCTCCTCCCGTCCCTTTGTCCTACACATCTATCTATCTATATAGTTTGGCTGCCCTTATTTGTTCTCATGTCTGTCTCCCTCTACCCAGCTAAAGCGCATCCTGGACAGACATCATACCTTATTGGTCTTTATGTTCCAAAGGCTTAGCACAATTCCTGCTTCATAGCAGCACTCACTATATTATTGTTGAAAATTTTGGCCTTTCCTTGGGGAACGAAGAAGATAGACTACATTCTAAGAATGAAAGAGTGAGAATACAAGTGTGGTGGAGAATAGGAAGGTGGCCAGCTAAGGATCCTTATATGGATTGCTGGGTCAAAATCTTTAATAGAGGAGACAGGGATGTTTCATCACATTAGTTTTAGAGTCACATTAGCAGCAATAAGGTAATTGTGATGCAGGAACACCCTTATAAGAGAAAAACAACAACAAAAAACAAGTTGAGGCTTGAACACTTACCAAATAGGTCCCAAGACTACGTATCAGATGCTAATGATTGCAGAATCCTGATGTCTGACAACCTACAGCCTTCTCTCAGTCTAAGAGATAGTCTTCAGTGTGTCAAAGAATGTAATACATGCTCTGTAACCACTTCCCAATCACCAGGCACAGGAGCAATCAGAATGCCCCCTCTGCTGGGAGAAGGTCATGGTCTAAGATGACAGGTAAACCACAGGTCAGAGGCACAGGGCTCAAGGAGGCCAACTGGCTGGTGCGATCGGGTGATTTCTCTCATTTCCTTGGCCAAGTCTCTTGTTCTGTAATAGTTCAGTCAAGGATTTTACTGGAGTAGACGAGCATGAAATGAATTTTCCAGAGAAGTTTCTGAAGTGGGGGAAAGTTCATGGCTCAAAAGCGCCGGTGGGCAATGAAACAATACTGTGAGCTTCTGTTTTTCTTTATAAAGAGAGTTTTTTTAGGTTTTATGATCTGAATCTAAAACTTGAGCTGTATCCCCAACTCTCAGAACTGACTTATTCTCTAACCCTGGTGTTGTAAGTTTATTTTATGTGGCTTCTAAATTCCCCAAGTGTGTTATGCTGGTTCCACTCAGCTCCAGGATGTTGCTTGGAGAACACACCTACTGGCCACCCTTTGCTCTTGAGACCTCTAGTCTGCAATGCCCATCCAGCCCAGGGTCACAGCCACCAAAAGGAACTCATTGAGAGCAAGCTTAGTAAGTGATGCTTGTCTTAACCAGCAGGAAATCACTCATTATTAATCTTTATTAGACTATTGCTTATGATCAGAAACTCATCTTTCATTGATCTAAAACTAAATGCTTAGTTTTAAGGATAATAAAAACAAAACTAAAATCTGCTTTGAGCATCCCCTACTCAGCAGATGTCTTTGCTATACAAACATACAAATCAGTGTGTAAGGCTTTCAGACTTAGGAGGGGAAAAAAAGTAGAAATACAACTTTATAAAATAAATAAAACACTTTGATTCATCTTAATCCACTGCCATCCAATTTGCTGGTTCTTAAACCTGGTTCCATTCTCTGACCTTGAGTAAGTTATTTAATTCATCACTGAGACTCATTGATCTCTAAATTGGAATAATACCCATTGGGAAGGGATGTTATAAGAATTAAACTATTGTATGTGAAGTATAGAGCATACAACACATTAGATGTCTGCTCCTATTTTCTTCAAGTTGCCTCTCAGAATGAATCCTTCATCTTTATCAAAATGACCACCATCACCAAGGGAGGTTGACACACAAGCCCACAGAAGGTCCATCCTCAGAAAAGGTCGTGAGGCCCCAGCATCTCTTGCCATGCTGAGTGGTCCAGGCCTTCCCCTTCATGAAGCCCATCTGTACAGGCTTTTAAATGCCTGAATCTCAACAATAGTTTGTAAGGTGTACAGAGAAACAGGAACACAGTTGCTCAACCAAACCAAAATTAATCTCTAGAAACTGACCTTAAAGAAAAGGATACTTATGAATTACCTGATCTCAAAAAGATTCACATACTCGTATTCATTGCAGCGTTATTCGCAATGGCCAAGAGGTGGAAGCAACCCAGATACCCATTGACAGATGAATGGATAAACAAAATGTGGTAGATACATATAATAGAATATTATTCAGCCTTTAAAAAGAAGAAAATCCTGTCACATGTTACAACACAGATGCAATTGTACTTAGGACATTGTACTAAGTGAAATATGCCAGTCAAAAAAAGACAAACATATGATTCCACTGATGTGAGATATTTTAAGTAGTCAAATTTATAGAAACAAAAAACAAAATGATGGTTTCCAGGAGCCAAGGGTATAGGAAATGGGAGTTCTCATTCAATGGGTATAGAGCTGGGCTCATAGCTGGCAAGTGCAGTGGCAGGAGCCTCTCCTGCTTCCATGGCAATGCTGAGGATGTCCAACTGATGGGGAGCGGGCCGAAGCCATCATTCAAACATCCCCCAAGAGCTCCTGGACTGTGAGAGGGAGCAGGTTGGGCTGAAGGAACTCCTGAGTGCACGAATTTTGTGCACCAGGCCTCTAGTGTTTTATAATGTCTAATCCAGCCATGGGCAAACTACGGCCCGTGGGCCGGATCCGGCCAGTTTGAAATGAATAAAACTAAAAAAAAAAATACCGTACCCTTTTATGTAATGATGTTTACTTTGAATTTATATTGGTTCACACAAACACTCCATCCATGCTTTTGTTCCGGCCCTCCGGTTCAGTTTAAGAACTCATTGTGGCCCTCAAGTCAAAAAGTTTGCCCACCCCTGGTCTAATCACTAGAGTGCATACCTGAAACTAATATAATATTGTATGTCAACTGTAATTGAAAACTAAAAAGATGATTTTTCAAAAACCAACTAGATAATATAGTTATATCAACTTTAATTAAAAAAATGAGTTGATTCTGTCTCCCTTAACTTTTTTTGTCTACCTTTGACATTCACAGATAGATAGACACACTCAAAAAGAAATAAAGTAATAAGAGAGAAAGGATGGTGAGAGATGGAGAAAAAAGGAGGACAAAAATGAGGGAAGGAAGGGAGAAAGAAAGGAGTCCTTTCTTAACAGTAATACAGAGTATGTTAGTTATCCCAACAAGTTTGAAACCCCCCAAATTATAGTCACTTTAGCAAACTGCCCTCTCTGTAAAAATTATTAATCAATATTCTGCATGCGGTTACCTGAGATGAAACTGATATTGATTGTCATCTATGTCAGGCACTAAATGTCTGCCTTGTCAACCAGAGTAGAAAGCAGAATGCCAGGCCACAGGACGCTGAATTGAGAGGCATCCTGTATAATAAAAGCCTAATATGCAAATTGTCCCCTTAGGCGGTCATTGGACCAGGAGACAAGGAGTTCAACTGCTCGCTATGATGTGTGCTGACCACCAGGGGGTGGTGCAGAACATGGCAGGCATCGGCGACATGGAGCTGGTAGCAGGCAGCAGTGGAGACTCTGCCGGCCCCAATGCGGTAGGGGGCAGGGCCTCTGCCTGGCTCCCAGGCGCTGAGGGAGCTGGGCGGAGGGCCCAGCCCTGACTGATCACCCTGCAGGCAGGATGGTGAAGCAGGTGAGGGGGCAGTGACAGGCCAAGGCAGGGTGCCAGGTGAGGCTGTGGGGCTGTGGGGCTGTGAGTCTGGGGTGCAAGCTGGGGCTACAAGGCTGGGGGAGCAGCTGGGGCCCAATCTCTGCAGGCCACCCCAAGGGACCCCACCTATGCATGAATTCATGCACTGGACCTCTAGTCTTGCAATAAATACTGTAGAATATTAGCAACCTAAAACTTCAAAGATTTTAAGGGCCTTTCAAGATTAGTACTTCTTCCTCTTTGCTTCTAAAAGGTTATCTTTCTCAGAGGCCTGAATCAAGTCCTGGCAACATCGGTAGACATATCACCTGAGAATCTAGTTTCATAACTTGTTATTTTGCTGGATATGTGGCATTCCAGTAACTATGGCTGTGTAATAAATTACCACAAGATTTTGAGGCATAAGGCAATCTTTTATTATGCTCATGGATTCTGTTAGACAAGAAAATGTCCATGAAACGGTGAGACAGTTTGCCTCTGCTCCATGATGTCAGTTGGAATAATCTGAAGATTTGTTCATGCCTCTTTGTCTGGGGGTTGATGCTGGCTGATGGCCATGAATTAGCTGGAGTTCTGGCTCAAACACCCTCATATTGCCTCTCCTTGTGGCCTGAATTCTACAAGGTGGTAAAATTGCCCTGGGAGAAAGAGAGAGTGAAGAGAGAGGTGGAGAAACCCTGATGGGCAATTGGGGCCAGCAGCTGCCTCTCGCACCCGCTGTTGGCGCCGGCCCTACTTGTATCTGCTGCTGGCACTGGCTGCAATCACTCTGCACCATCAGCGGGTGCAAGCGGGGTCGATGCTGGCAGCAGGTGCAAGCACCAGGTGGAACTGTGGTGCACAGGAGCAAAGAATTTTCAGTAACCACTAGAGGCTCGCCCAGGTGACAGCGACTGGTGCCCCACCTTGGTCTGGTGCCCCTGCTCACCGGCTCCACCATCCTGCAGTGCTGATGCCCGCCATGTTTTGCGTGCACACTCTGGTGGTCAGCACACATCATAGAAACCGGTTGTCCGGTTGTTCTGCCATTCGGTCTATTTGCATGCTAGCTTTTTATTATATAGGACTAGAGGCCCAGTGCACAAAATTTGTGCATGGGGGGTGTCCCTCAGCCCAGCCTGCACCCTCTCCAATCTGGGACCCCTCTGGGGATGTCCAATTGTCCCTGCGGGATTGGACCTGAAGCGGCAGTCAGACATCGCTCTCTCAATATGGGACTGCTTGCCCCTATCCACTCTGCCTGCCAGCCTGATAGCCCCCTAACCACTCCCCTGCCAACCTGATTGATGCCTAACTGCTCCCCTGCCAGATGATCATCCCCAACTGCCCTTCCCTGCTGGCCTGATTGCCCCCAACTGCTTCCCTGTGGGGCTGAGAGGACTGGGGGACTCCAGCTGGATGGGGTGGGGCTGAGGGGGCTGGGGGACTCCGGCTAGATGAGGCAGGGCTGAGGGGACTGGGCACCACAATCTTGTGGCTGTGGGCACTGCCATCTTGTGAGGGCTTGATGGTCAATTAGCGTATTCCCTCTTTATTAGATAGGATTGTAATAAAAAGATTGATATACTGATAGGGGGTCTGAACTTTAGATTTTTCTCATATCTTATGAGAATCATGATATTGTCATTGAATGTTTGGCTTCCTACTTCTGTGTCAGGCTTTTGTTACTTTCTCCCATTGAAATGATTATTAAGGTCCTCCCAGACACTACATTTGCATTTGAGGAATCAGTACCATTGCTTTTTCCTTCATGAAAGCTTCCCCAGTTTTTCCAACAGGAAGTGGTTTCTCTTTTCCCTAAACTTCCATAACATTATATCTTTTATAGCTCTGTAGTGCACCCTGCAGGTCTCCCCTCAAGAGACACTACTGTAGGGGCATAACCCCCAATGGCTGCTGTGGATCCACCACAGCTTTTGTGGCAAACCACACTTCTTTTAGACTCTCTCAGTCAATGACCAAGTAACATGCAGGTACTAGCACTTGGCTCTTCATGCATGACGAGGGGTTCTTCCAACTGAGACTCAGGGACTCCCCACCCCTCAGCTTGGCCAAGACTTTTCTCAGATCTGCACAGTCTGAGGCTCTTCCTCCCCAACTCTTACTTCCTTCTCCCCTTTACAGATATCACACCTGCACCTTGGTCTGAAGCCTTTCCCTGACCACCCCTCTTGTTTCTTCCTCTTTATCCTTTGTAGGTGTTTCTCCCAATAAATCTCATGTATGTCTAGTCTCACCTTGGTGTTTGCTTCTCAGAGGATCCTACAGATACAGGTTCAAATCCTGACTCCTTTATTTATAAGCTCAAGGTATGACTTTGAGCAAATAATTATATTTTCACCTCAGTTTTCTCATTTTCAAAAATAGAAAAAGAATAGCACCTACTTCACCTGGCTGTGGTGAGGATTAAATTAACTCCTGTGTGCAAAGCACTTGGAGCAGTACCTATGTGGCAAGTACTCTGTATCTGTTAGCCATCATGAACTCTTCAGTCCTAACACTGAATAGGCACTCAGTCAATATGTGGTGAATGTTAAATTCCTATTGGAGGTAAACACCATTATTATTTCAGTTATCAAAGGAAAGTATTTCTGATTTTGTGTTATATGAATAACATGAATGCTTACTCACCTTGAAGGATATTGCTACATTTTTAATCTCCAAATTGCCTGTGTTATAGGATTCTGAAATTATTCTAGGGTAGGCCTGGCTGGTGTGGCTCAGTTGGTTGAGAGACGTCCCATGCACTGAAAGGTTACAGGTTTGATTCCTGGTCTGGGCACATGCCCAGGTTGTGGGCTCAATCCCCAGTAGGGAGTATGCAAAAGGCAGCCAATGTTTTACTCTCACAGTGATGTTTCTCCCTTTCTCTCTCCCTCTCCCTTCCTTTTGCTCTAAAATTCAATTTTACATATATATATATATGTAAAATTGAAGAGTAGCTACATCTTTATTTAATTATTTTTAATATATATTTTTTATTTCAAAGAGGAAGAGAGAGAGAGAGAAATATCAATGATGAGAATCATTGATAAGCTGCCTCCTGCCCACCTCACACTGGGGATTGAGCCCCCAACCCAGGCATGTGCCCTTGACCAGAATCGAACCCCAGGACCCTTCAGTTCACAAGCCAACTCTCTATCCACTGAGCCAAACCAGTTAGGGCTAAAAATATTTTTTAAAACAGAAATTATTCTAGGGTAAGTTCCTAAGTTCCTAAGCATTCTATTCATAGAATTTATTTTAATATATAAATATTAAAAGAAATTGCATTAGTTAAAGTCAAATCCTTTGCTTCTGCCTATATTCACTTGTTTTTCTGTATTCTTTGGTGAAAAGAAGAATTTATATCATCCTGTTTATAACAGTTAGGAAAAATAAGTCTCCACGTATTCTCCTTTTCTCTAGACTAAACATTCCCAGTTCTCCTAATGCTTTCTTTTTGATCTTCATTTCCAAAATATTTATCACTTGTGCGCTCCAGAGTTCTCCAGAGTTCCAAAAAATTGAGCCAAGCATTGAAGAAATGTCTCCAAGGAGACTTAAGTGATTGCAGATAGAAGCAACAAGAACTTTGCCTGTCTTCCCTGAAGGCCTGTGATTAATAAAATCCTAAGAAGGAAGTTCCTTTCTTTAATTTATAACCACTTTATTTTGGGGCAAGAAATCCTATATAATAAAAGGCTGATATGCAAATCGACCGAAACATGGAATGACTGGTCTCTGTGATGCACACTGACCACCAGGGGGCACATGTTCAACATAGGAGCTGCCCCCTGGTGGTCAGTGCACTCCTACAGGGGGAGCACCGCTCAGCCAGAAGCCATGCTCATGGCTGGCGAGTGCAACGGTGGTGGCAGGAGCCTTTCTCGCCTCCATAGCAGTGCTAAGGACCCCTCGGGGCATGTCCGCCTGCTGCCTTGGGCCCACTCCCCTAAGTTCTATTACACTTAAGCTGGCAGGTGGACATCCTCCGAGGGGTCCTGGACTGTGAGAGGGTGCAGGTCAGGCTGAGGGACACCCCCCCTCCCGCAGTGCACAAATGTGCACTGGGCCTCTAGTAGATTAATAAGGAATTAAGTGGAAGTGACTGTTATTTATAGTATCTGGATATACTAGTAGTTAATGTGAAAAAATTTCAGTATGAAGACTTTCTATTTTTAATTGAAACGAAGTGCATTTGTTTACCATTGTTAAACAGCTAGTTGGGAAAGCTTAATATTAATTAAGTCACATGTCATTTACTGGTAACCACATAACTGAGAAAAAATTTTAGGGGTCAGAACTTAAATTAAAAAATGCTCTAAAACATCCTTTTTGGGAGTTAAACTATTTCATGGTACTAACATGAAAGCTTTGATTAGAATATTTTGTTTTGGATCCTGCTTTTAAGTGAAGCTACCTTTTGTGTTATTTATTGGTCTTTATAAACCAGGCCTGCTTTAATTTCTTCTCCATATGCTACTAGTGAATGTAAAGTATATTTTTCACAGTCACCAAATTTCTGATTGGGAGTTTTCATAAGCAGAATAATAACAGATAGTCTGTGTTGCCTTGGTCAGTAGTTCAGCCACATGCTGGCTGTTGTGGCAGGCAGTCTAGGTCACAAGCCACCAGGTTCACAGCACAATGCTTGGCGCTGTGTCCATCACGCCAATCAGTGGAAACCAAGTGGGGAAGCTTGAATTTCACCTATAGAACTGTAGAGAAAAATGCCTAGCCTCTAGGCATTTCCCACCTTTTTTTGACCTCAGGATTATCCAGATACTTCCCAGCAGACTAAGCTCAGTTAGTCAGGCTTCATTCAGATTCAAAAGCTTTGCCTTATCTCTAAATAAAATAAATGAGAAACAACCACTCAGGGAGGGAAATCAGAGATTTAGAACACCCTGGGATATGACAACAAGAGTGTAGCAGGGGACAGGAAGGCTACAAGACAATGAGTCTTCTAGTTCCCTGAAAAGAACGGAGCTGTGCTTTTGAAAGCTTGTTATCTGAAACCAACAGGGGATTGAGAGAGAAAATTAGTTTGGCATTCGGAGGCCCCACTGCTAAAAACAAACAAACAAAAACCTAAAAGGTACAAATGCTCAGGAAAAAAAACAACAACAACAGAAACTAAAACTAAAGAAAAATAATAATAATTAATTACAAATCACTTAAACTCCCCCACCATGAATCCCCCAGCTGTACTAGATTTCCCTAATCGAAGGAGGTTCTGGAAGACAATCAAAAAATCAGTGATGTAAATACCAAAGGAAAGAATAAAGTCTCCTTGGTTAAGTTTAGGCTCATTAGTCCAACATGGTTTCACATATTTGAAAATCATGCTGAAGTCACTTTGGAATGTCTACAGCCAATCATTTTTCCCATATAGGGACAAAGCTCGGAATAGGAAAAAGAATGCAAAACAATAAAAAGTCATTAATAAGGTAGCCCTAGAGCAGTGATGGCGAACCTTTTGAGCTCGGCGTGTCAGCATTTTGAAAAACCCTAACTTAACTCTGGTGCTGGGTCACATATAGAAATTTTTTGATATTTGCAACCATGGTAAAACAAAGATGTATATTTTTGATATTTATTTTATATATTTAAATGACATTTAACAAAGAAAAATCAACCAAAAAAATGAGTTCATAGGTTCGCCATCACTGCCCTAGAGTAATAGGATTTCACAAGAAGCTATTAAATCAGAGAATCACTTTCCCATCCATTCCTTTCACATGAGGGACTAGATTCTAACTCTGTATCATTGCTCTTTCTGCCATCTTTCCCTTTCTTTTCTGGGATCCCACAGAATTCAAATTCAGGGGTGGTGTAGGTACAAAGGCTTCTGGGCTGTGTGTGTCCTCACATGGTCCTCCCTCTATGTGTGTCTGTGTCTTAATCTCTTTTCCTTATTAGGACACCAGTCCTATTGGCTTACGGCCAATCCACATGGCTTCATTTTACCTGAATCGCCTCTTTAAAGGTCCTATCTTCAAATATAGTCAGTCACCTTTGGAGGTACTGGGCATTAGAAGTTCAACAAATTAATTTAGGGGACACAATTCAGCCCATAAAAGTTTGCAAGGTACCTTTCGGTTCTAGAGTGCTCTGATTTTTCTCTCTCAAGTACCGACTTTTCATCAACGTATCTTCCCAATTCTAATGTGGAGAGAGTGAGCCTGTTGTTTTTATAAAAGACTGCAAGGAACTGAGGTTGTCCTTTCAGGTGGCCCATAGTCTTAGTTCATTTAAGTTAAAGCTACTCTGTAGGGCAGGGGAACACTTGCAGGGAATAAGTGGGTAAACCTGAATTTTCTGTTACCTTTCCTAAAGATGGGACCATTGAGCCTGGGCTTGTTAGAAACTCTTAAGAACTTGGCAACCAAGAGAATTTTCTAGAATTACTTTTTAAAGGACGCCCCACTTTCTCTGCCTTCAGATGTTATATTCTGTCAGATTGTAAGAATGAAATTGTGCTTGGGCTCTTTTACGTCATTTTTTGAATTCTTTTATATTCTCCTAAGGATTCAGGGGAAAGTAAGGAAGATAGGAGTTCAGCCATTCCCAGCAAGGCTTTGTAGAAAATGAAACGTTGTCCAAGATACTATGGAGTTTCAAGGTTCTTGTCATTTTGTTTCTTTAGGGAAGATATCCAACTGTTCAAGTGACTTCGGGTGACAAAGTGATCTGCCCTTCAATCTCAACCTGTACTGTTCCTGCTGCTACTTGAAGCTCTGTCTGGTGTCTTTGGTTCTAACTCTTTAACATGAAGAATGAGCGGATCGGCCAATCATCAGTCAGCACACATGCCTCTGTGGGACAGAGCTCTTCTGGCAGAGCACCCATTGGTCATTGTTTAGCCTGGAGATGGCTGACTCCGGTCAGTTTTCTATCTCTGGTCCTATCAACCTGCCAAGAAGACCACGTGGCTCTAAGTAAGGCAATTGATGACCAAGGACTTTCTTTTGAAAGGAAGTCTAGTTAACCTAAGTAGAAAATACAGCTAGTAGGAACCTCGCTACGTATTCCCAGTATATCTCACCTCTTTCTTTCCAAGAAGCAAAAGAGTAGTTTATCTTCATGCCTTCACTTTCTCACCTTCCCTTCCTGTTGTCCTTGAAATCCCTGCACTCTGACTTCTGAGCTCACATTTTTCTTAATTCCCAAGTTTAATATCTATTTGTCATTTTCTCCTACAACTTGTTGTGCCATATAAAACCATTCTTTGGCCTATGCTCTTTGCAAAGCCCCTCCCCTTAGCTTCAGCAAGCTGCAGGGAAAGCCTTGGAGTCAATGGACCTGGATATGAATCCTAATTCGTCCTACCACTCAGCATCTATGTAGCATTTTGTGTGTTGATTTTATTCAGTTCAATAAATTTACTTTTGTACACCTATTATATTTGTGATGACTGAGTAATGGGGAGGAATTCTAGATAACACCAGTTTGGACTTAGGTGAATGAGAGAATCAATGTACAGATGATACTCAAAACTTACTTCTTATATCCAATTAGATGCTAAGATCTATTGATTTTACCTCTGTAATATCTCCCATGTTAAGGCTTCTTCTCCATCCCTGCCACCCTGGAAGTAGCCAAAATAGTGCCTTAAGCAAACATGTTATAAGGCCCTGACTATATAGTTTCATTTGCATCTCTGCAAATTGCACACTGAAACAACAAGAATGAACTTTCAGCCTCCCTCTTCATTTATTACAGTTTAACTCCTGCCAGTTCTGTCATATTTTCATTGGAAATAGCTTTCAGGACAATTGATGCCCAGACTAGATCTTTGGATACACGAGATATGGCTATGTTTTCTCAGGTTGGGGGTCTAACCCCGGCTTTTATCTAGATGTGTGGGAGGGGGGTGACACACACGAAGGCAGGGTCACTGGCAACAGAGATTTCAGGAAGAAAACAAGGAACATTATAAGACTGCTCTCTTCTGTGTCCAAGGGTCTCTTCCAGTGATGAAAGGCTCACAGATGATGTTGGGGGCCCACCATAAGTAGTCAAGTGTCTCTGGAGGAGGGGAAATTGCAATAGGAAATTCCAGTGAACAATGTATAACCCTGCTGGTGTGGCTCAGTGTTTGAGCATCGACCTATGAACCAGGAGGTCACGGTTCAATTCCAGTCAGGGCACATACCCAGGTTGTAGGCTCATCCCCAGTGGGGAGCATGCAGAAGGCAACTGATCAATGATTCCCTCTCATCATTGATGTTTCTATCTCTCTCTCCCTCTCCCTTCTTCTCTGAAATCAATAAAAAACATTTAAAATAAAACAAAACAAACAAACAAAAAGCAATGTATAGAAGGCCAAACAAGATGAAACTGGTGTACTGGGTACTGGCTGAGGCCACCAGGATAATTAAATATCCAAAGAAGAACTTGGTAAGAGGTGGGATTAGATAGATGACCAGGTAGAAGCTCAGAACAAATGTCAAAGTGAAAGCCCACACTGGGACTATAAGCATAAGCCCCCAAAAGGAGTCATGATGCATAGACTGTAATTTCCATAATGCTCATTGTCCAAGGCCAGTGTGACACTCACTTGGGGAAGCTGTGTCATCTTTCTTGAAATCCAGAATCCACGTCTTTAAGATAAAGATGGTAAAAGTGCCCACTTCAAGGACTGATGTGAAGATAAAAGGAGTGCTCAGGCCACACTCAGTTCCAGACCAAATTACTGTAAGGGCATTTAAGGATGTAAGACAGCAGGTAGGAATCTGGGTCATCACCTGAGTTACACACTAGCTTTGTAGGTTTGGGGTTTAATGCTGCTTAAAGGTAGGTCTGGGAACCAGTGTAAGCCGAGCCTGCTATTGTGGGCATCAGTGGGCCCCAGGTTTGGGGAGGGATTATCTGGGTATGCAATTTGGGCCTCACAGACTTTCCCCCAAAATTGTGAAATAAAACTGGGAATGGGGCAGCATAAAGCATAGGGAACTTGAAAGTGGCCTACCCAGAATAATTTGAGAGACATAGTAACCACATCATCTCCAAGTACCGCTGCTGTCCCAACCTGCAGAACTACTGCCTGGGATTCCAACTGCTGGAACTCCATATTAGGCAACCAAAAAAAAAGAGCCTCCTCTATGCATGGTGATCATTACAACACATCTCTTAGCAGCAGGCAGAGAGGTGCAGGGCGCTGGAGTGTGTAAAATGTTTTCTTTGCTCTGTTCTCCTCCCTTTATCATGATATTGGTTTATAAAGTCATGGAGATGATCCCTATGGGAATAGCACCTGAAATAAACAGGTTTCCTGGTGTAAATAAAATCACTTAAGCTGTCTATTTATGTCAGAGTTACTCTGGTCAGCATTCACATATGGTCCAGACATCCTCCCCCCGGTTTCGTCTCATAATTATAACTACAGACAACAGATTCTTCTAGTAAATGCCACCATGTTTAGCTTTTCCGTTTCCTGCTGCTATCAACATTTGAACTTTCAAGCAACAGGGGATAAATACAAAATATATCCATACCTACCTAAACCAGTCTTCCTATACCAGTGGTCGGCAAACTCATTAGTCAACAGAGCCAAATATCAACAGTACAGCGATTGAAGTTTCTTTTGAGAGCCAAATTTTTTAAACTTAAACTATATAGGTAGGTACATTGTTATTAACTTAATTAGGGTATTCCTAAGGCTTAGGAAGAGCCACACTCAAGGGGCCAAAGAGCCGCATGTGACTCGCGAGCCGCAGTTTGCAGAGCACGGTAATACCATTAGAGTTTGGAACAGCTAGCAGGCAGGCCTAATGAAGAACTGATACACACAAGCCCAGCTTTACCAAGCCAGGGTGGAGCAAAGCTTGATTAGGGCTTTAAAGGGAAAAGGAAAAGGAGTTTGAGTAGGAAAAGGTGACTGCAGTGTCCTTGAGAAAACTATCGGCACCAAGGTGGTCAATGTCTGATCTAGTTCATTAGCACCCACTGTTATATCAAAAAACAAAAACAAAAACAAAAACAAAAAGCAAACAAACCCATGTCTGATGAATAATTTTATAAGACCCCTTCTTAAAAATTACAGAAAAAGGGCATAGGTCAGGGAAGTGAGTGGAAGTCTAGAAGGGCAGAAAGAGAAAAGTTGGCCTGCTCCAGAGGACATCTGCAGGTGGAAGACTGTAAAATATGCTACTTTGTTAGAGAAAAGGGCAGAGAGACTTACATTTGCTGGCCTTGTTTGAGGTTTATGCTTTGTCCCTCCCTTCCCATTTTCAGTGAACTGCACCTCCCCAGAGGGGCCATCATACTAGAAAACTCCATCCACTGACTCCATCCCTTGGAAATGTACCCATTTGAAAAGGTCGACCCTGCCTAAAAATTCTAAATCCTGCCTTAATCCACTTCTGATTCAAAATATTGCAGAAAAATGTAATCAGCTTGAAGGTCATTTCTGAATGGAGGACAACTTCCTTACCTCTCAGCATAGTCCAGTCCAGGTACTGACAGGCTACTGAGAGCATGGGATGAAGTAGCAGCCATTGGTGGGAAGTGGTAGGGGCTGTCGCCGCCGGGTAGCCTCCTAAAGAGTGCAGTGAGTATGTTACCACTGCTACTTCAGATCTACAAGGCAGTTCTGGGTATCAAGAGGGCTAAGAAGAGGCCTTCTGAATAGTAGCATGTGCATGAAACGCCCTGGGAGTTTCCAGAACTAGCTGGCTGGGAGGGATGGGATGCGCTCTCATAGTGTACAATTTGTGGTGAAGCCAAAGAGGACAGCATTGGATCTTCCTAGTATATTACAGGAAAGTAGGTTAATGTAAATCTTGTGAGCACAGCGTGATGACACATCGCTCTAAGTTATACCTGAAAGTCAATCTCAGCCTTTATAAACACATGTTGGGTAGAAACATCATTCTAAGGACTTACCATACATTTATCTTTGGTTTGATTTTGTTTTAATCCCCAGCATGAGATAGGGCTTGAGTTGATCAAATATTCGTTTTTCCCTCAGTTCTCATTGTGGTCGATCAACAAGATGGCAGGTCAGCTAGAGTTGAGATTGAGTCACAGTAACAGGATCTTCTTAGAGAATCAGCCTTTCAGAGTGCAATTCTCCCCCTCCCAGGCCCCTTTGATTTATACTCTACCAGGCTGCAAAATCCTGACCTCTTAGTGTAATGCTCTAATCAGATAAGCTAACCACAAAACCTCCTTTATTTTCAAGACCACTGCTCCATTAAAGCCCCAGCTATATTTGAGCCATCTCAGGATACAAGGCAGCCTTCAACAGTTACAGGGACTGGCAGACTGTCATCATAAGTGCAGGTTGCCAACCTTCTCAGGTTACTGTGAGTGATGATGGGTAAAGTCTGCTTTGAATTTGTTGGGAAAGGGGGAGGCTTACACTGTATTTGGTTCAGGCCATTCGTTTTACGGGATTTGGTTCTCAGATTTCCTGAAATCATAATCATTGCCCATTTTCACAGTCACTAGACTATTAAATCCTATATATTCAAAATAAAGTATTAGAAAAAGACAGAATTAAACATTTGTAAGTTAAAGTGGTGGTGCAAATGTTATTTAGGACCCTGTAAGACAGTATTCAGAATTAATCTCTGGCCATCAGAAGCTAACTGCAATATGGAGACTGCTTTTCCATGTTTCTAGATATGGCATAGGCTTGCAGATCCCTTCTTTTTGGAGGTTAAAGAAAATATACCTGTTCTGCCACATCTAAAATGAAACGTAAAAAGTGGGGAGTGGCCCTGACCGGTTTGGCTCAGTGGATAGAGCATCAGCCTACGGACTGAAAGACCCCAGGTTCAATTCCAGTCAAGGGCATGTGCCTTGGTTGTGGGCACATCCCCAGTAGGAGGTGTGCAAGAGGCAGCTGATGGATGTTTCTAACTCTCTATTCCTCTCCCTTCCTCTCTGTAAAAAATCAATAAAATATATTTTTTAAAATAAAAATAAAAGGTGGGGAGTGGTTCTTGTCTTTGGTCTGCACATCTAGGCTGGAGGAAGTCTTATTCATCGAAATAAGCTTTATTTTTAGGATGTTTTTACATATCATTGTCTAATCCATCTTTCTTAGATATAGTGTATTGATTCTAAAGCTTTTTTTTCCCCAAGTAGACCTCTTAAAGGGACAGTGAAAAATTAGGGACTGGCTCCACCTGGTGCCTAAGTAAGGAAATTGCACCTGCATGTATGAGGGCCCTCTATCAATGATAGAGAGAGCCCTCTAATGCATGGAAACGGTAAAACTAGGATTAAATGCCGATTACTAATTAAATGCTCACTGAAAAAACTAAAACTACAAAATATTAAACCTACAGAAAAACAAGTGACCAATTATGCCTTTTCTATGAGCCAAGCATTATGAAAGGGCTGTGTGGGTATTTTTGTTTTGCTTGTCTATCACTGTGGAAGAAATCATCCCCAATCGTAGTGGCTTAAAATAACAATCGTTTACAGTCTCCGTTTATTGTCACAGTGTCTGTGAGCCAGGAATATGAGTGCAGCTAAGTTGGGTGGCTCTGACTGGAGGTTTCTCATGAGGATGCAGTTAGGTGGTGACTGGGGCATCACAAAGCCTTGTTGGCTCATGTGTCTGGAAGCGGACCTAAGACTGGATGAGCTGGCGTAGGCCCATCTGCACCTCTCCCTGTCCCTGTGTGGTCTCTCTGTGCAATTTTCCAGCATAGCCATGCTGTGTGAGTTTCAAGAATGTTGGCTCAGAGCTTCCACGTTGGCATCCCAAAGAAGAGAGCCACATGGAAGCTGCATAGCTTTCTAACCACAGAAGCCATGCAGCATGACCCACTGAGTTCTAGTGGGAGAGGCAGCTACAGAGATCCATCCAGGTTCAAGAGGAGGGAACATAACCTCCACATGGGATGGGACATATATTTGTGTGGCCATATCTGTAAAAATATAATCAAGCACAATTGTTTTCTTTAATTTCTCCCCCAAATTATATAAGGTTACAACTATCATTAACCCAATTTTACAGTTAAGGGAATGAGGTTGAGAGTCCTTAAAATTTTGCTTCCTATGTCCTTTCACCATCATCCTAGAACTTGGTCCAATAAGCCATCTCGTGTGTTATCTGTACATGGTCTTCAGTCTCAGTGCTTTTGACACTTCTGGCCAGGTAATTATTTGTTGTGGGAGCTGACCCATGAATTGTAAGCCATTTGGAACTATCACTGGCCTCTACCCCTCAGATGCCACTAGCATACCTTCCTCTCCTCAGTTGTGATAACCCCAAATGCCTCCAGACATTGTCAAATATGTTGGGGGTGGGGATAGAGGGAGGGCAAATTTTCCCCAGTTGAGAATCACTGTTTAGGGCAAAGTAAATTTGATTGTTTACTATTAAGGCCAGACTCTGTAAAGTTAATGTTAATTTGTAAAAGATCAATATGTTGCAATTTATTTCTGTCCAGTAGAAAATAGAAATCTTATAGATTATAGTTTTGTTGTTTTAAAGGACAAAATTAGTTTCAATTTAACTTACAATCTTATTGCAGCATTCTTTTTTGTCTATATCATAACAACTCTTCCTCTCCTTCTTTGAACAATCATTGTCATCATGCTGGTTCCCTCATTAATGAAATAAATCTTTGTCACACACACACACACACACACACACACACACACACACACACACACACCAGCTTCTTGGTAGAAAGCAGAGAATGAATTATTTCCAAAGGATAGGTATGGTAGTCATAGAGAGGTACTACTAAGATCTCCCTTCAAGAAAGAACTTGCAAAAGCTAAAGCAATATTGAGAAAGAACAAAGCTGGAGGACCGCAATCCTGGTTTCAAACTATATTGCAAAGCTATAATAATCAAAACAGTATATTAGCATAAAAAACTGACCCCAAACAATGGAATGTAATTGAGAGCCCAGAAATAAATCCATGCATATATGGTTGGTTAACTTATGAAAATAGAGCCAAGAATATATGAGGAAAGAACAGCCTCGGCCTCTTCAATAAATGGTGTTGGGAAAACTCGACAGCCACATGCAAAAGAATAAAACTGAATCACCACCTTACACCATACACAAAAATTAACTTAAATAGATAAAAAAAAATTGAATGGAAGACCTCATAAAACTCCTCAAAGAAAGCATAGGCAATAAGCTCTTTGTCATCAGTCTTGGAAAGGTTTTTATGGGTTTGACACAAAAGCAAAGGCAACAAATGCCAAAATAAACAAGTAGGATTACATTGAATTAAAAAGGTTTTGCATAGCAAAGCAAACCATCAGCCAAATGTTGAGAAAACCTAATAAATGGGAGAGAATATTTGCAAATTATATACCTGATAAGGGGTTAATATTTGTTGAGGAGCACACGAGACTTGGTTGGAAAGTTTGTAAGGAGACATTCTGAGAAAAGGGAAGTGTGTGGAAGGCCACCTGCACTGTCATTGGAATTTCGACTTGGGGGAGTGCAGAAGGCAGAATCCCTAATTATTCCTTGACCTTTCCAAATAAGTCTGTGCACAAGCAGACCCTCGGGTATGTACTGGAATCCTATGCTTAATCTTTCAGGTGTCCTTGCTTAAAGGACATTATAAACACATGTGTACTCCCAATATTACTTACCCTGCTGATTGTATCTAAATGATAAACTTTATCTCAAACTGCGACAATAAAAGCCCATCGAGGCAGACAATCAAGGCTGTTCGGTTTCCTTTAGCCAGGCAGCCCCTTAGCCCTCTCTTTGTTGTGTCGGAGTAATCCATTCATCCATCACTGGTCAGCCCCACTAAATATTCAAAATATATAAATTATTCTTACAAACTCAATAGCAAAAACCCCCAAACAATCTAATTTTTAAAATGGTCAGGGGACTTGAATAGACATTTTCCCAAAGAATACATACAGATGGCCAATAGACATATAAAAAGTTGCTTACCATTACCAATCATCAGGGAAATTCAAATCAAAACCACAATGAGATATCACCTCACACCTGTTAGCTTGACTATTATCACAAAGACAAGAAATAACAAGTATTGGTGAGGATGTGGAAAATAGTGATCTCTTATACACTGTTGGTGGGATTGTAAATTTGTGGAGACACTATGGAAAAAGTACAGAAGTTCCTCAAAAAATTAAAAATAGAAATACCATATGATTTAGCAACTTCACTCTGAGTATTTACCCAAAGAAATAAAAACACTAACTCAAAAAGATATATGCACCCCTATGTTCATTGTAGCATTATATACAACTAGAGACCCGGTGCATGACATTCCTGCATGGGGGGTGGGGGTGGTCCCCTCAGCCTGGCCTGCACCCTCTCACAGTCCGGGACCCCTCGGGGATGTCCGCCTACTGGCTTAGGCCCGATCCCCCGAGAGGTCCTTAGTGCTGCTGCAGAGGCAGGAGAGGCTCCCGCCACCACGCCAGCCATGAGCCCAGCTTCTGGCTGAGTGGCACTTCCCCTGAGAGAGCGCACTGGCCACTAGGGGGCAGCGTCTGCATTGAGAATCTGCCCCCTGGTGGTCAGTGTGCGTCATAGCGGCTGGTCATTCCACCGTTTGGTTGATTTGCATATTAGGGTTTTATTATACAGGACTAGAGGCCCAGTGCACAAAAATTCATGCACTGGGTGTGTCCCTCAGCCTGGCCTGCTCCCTCACAGTCCGGGAGCCCTCAGAGGATGTCCTACTAATGGCTTAATCTGGCCTCAGTCTGGCCTCCCTCTGAGGAAGGCGATCGGGAGGATCAGGGGAAGGACCCCCCATCACCCCACTGCTGCTACCACTGCCGGCCCTCGGCCCTCACTTCTTAGCCCTGGCCCTGGCCCCTGCCCACTGGTGGCTGGGGAGGATCTGAGGCCAGGCTGGCTGGGGGAGGGGCTGTGGAGGCATGGCGTCGGGACTGGCCCAAACCGTGCCTCTGTGGCTGCCTCTGCGGAAGGGGCAGCACTGGGACCGGGACCACGCAGCCCCCTCTCCCGCTGCCTCTGCAAAAGGGGCCCACTGCCTCTGTGAAAGGGACCATGGCACCGCCCTCTCGCACACAGTGCCGCCCTCTCCCACGGCCTCAGCCTCTCACTGCTCTCCCGTGGCCTCTCATGCAGCACCGGCTCTCCTGTGACCTCTCATGCACTGCTGGCTCTCTTGCGGCCTCTGTGAAAAGGGCTGCGACGCTGGACCAGCCCACGCTGCTGCCTCTCCCGCACCACCAGCCCTTAGCCCTTGCAACTGCTGTGGCTTTGTCCGGAAGAACGTCTGGAAGACATCTGGTCTAATTTGCATATTGCCCTTTTATTAGTATACACTGAGTGGCCAGATTATTATGACCACCTGACATTTGTAGGCAAATTAGCTGTACACTGCATTGTATGGGATATGGAAGCCGAAGACCTGTTCGAACACCTTTGCTGTCTGCAGTTACCAAGATAAAACGTCTCCAATTCGCACAGGAACACAAGGACTGGACAGTCGAGCATTGGAAAAAAGTCATGTGGTTCGATGAGTCACGTTTCCAGTTGCATCATGCAGATGGCAGAGTGAGAATTTGGCAGAAGCAGCATGAAAGCATGCATCCCACATGCATGAGTACAACCCTTCAAGCTGGTGGGGGCAGTGTTATGGTTTGGGGCATGTTTTCCTGGCATGATTTGGGCCCTTTAATTCGTGTGGAACAACGTCTGAATAGCACAACATACCTAAGTATCGTTGCTGATCAGGTTCATCCTATCATGCTGATGGCGTATCCCAATGGAAATGGCTTCTTCCAACAAGACAATGCACCATGCCATGGTGCTCCTATTGTGCAGGAGTGGTTTCAAGAACATGAGGGAGACTTTACCTTGCTTAGGTAGCCCCCACAATCACCAGATCTCAATCCAATCAAGCATTTATTGGAGGAAGTTAAAAGAGCCATCAGGCAGCTGGTTCTACAACCATCAAATCTCACAGAACTGGACAGTGCTATTCATCAGGCATGGTGTCAGATTCCTCGCATCACCTTTCAACATCTCATGGAGTCAATGCCAAGAAGAATCCCACAGTATTGAAGGCAAAAGGTGGCCCAACGAAGTACTGATGGGGTGGTCATAATAATCTGGCCACTCACATTAAAAAATATCCCATGTTCAAAGGCTGTTAAATAGCGTTGTTTACCCATATCTTCAGAAAAAAATCACTTCTACTATCGTGGTAAACAACCTGCTTCCCTATTTATAATGGTCTGGCCCTCTAGCAACTTCAGAGTGAAATTATAGCTAATTTGCCTACAAACATCAGGTGGTCATAACAATCTGGCCACTCAATGTAGATAGCCAAGACAGTGTCCACTGATGAATAAATGGATAAAGAAAATGTAGTAATATATACAATGGAATAAATATGTACAGCCATACAAAAGAAGGAAATCTTGCCATCTGCAATAGAGTTGAGGGCCTTATGCTAAGTAAAATAGGTGAGACACAGACAAATGCCATGTGATCTCACTTGTATGTGAAATAAAAAAAAAAACAGCTCATAGATACAGAGAACACACTGAAGGTTGCAAATTGAGTGAAGGTGGTAAAAAGGAACAAAATGTCGTCAGTATTTATTTTCTGTATTTCCTTCAGGAAAACAGAATCATTAGGATCTACTTCATAATTCAAAATTTATTGGTGGGTGGATATTGAGGGTATGCAAATATTTTATTTCTTGTCAATTTTATTACTTACACTTTCAGCATCAGTTGATGATTTTCTAAATCCACCATTGAAACTACCTTTGTTTTTTATTAAATTTTTGGGGGTAACATTGGTCAACATGAACATATTGGTTTTAGGTGTGGGTTTCTATGTTACAAGATATGTATATTGCACCTGTGCCCACCACCTAAGGTAATCTTTTCCTGTCACCATATATTAGGACCTCCTTCTCCCCCATCCCCTTCCCTCAGGCAACCACCACACTGCTGTCTGTGATCACAAGTTTCAGTTTTATATCCCACATATGAGTGAAAGAAATCATATAGTTCTTAGCTTTTTCTGACGGACTTATTTCACTTAGCATGATATTCTCAAGGTCCATCCATCTTGTTGCAAATGGCGCTATTTCATCCTTTCTTATGACTGAGCAGTATTCCATTGTGTATATGCACCACATCTTCTTTATCCAGTACTCTATCACAGGACACTTTGGTTGTTTCCATGTCCTGGCCACCGTGAATAATGCTGCAATGAACATAGAGGTGCATATATCTTTGTGAATACATGATTTTGAGGTTTTCAGGGATATAGCCAGGAGAGGTGTTGCTGGGTCATATGCTAGCTCTATTCTTAATTTTTTTTAAATATATTTTATTGATTTTTTACAGAGAGGAAGGGAGAGAGATAGAGAGCTAGAAACATCGATGAGAGAGAAACATCGATCAGCTGCCTCCTGCACACCCCCTACTGGGGGATGTGCCCGCAACCCAGGTACATGCCCTTGACCGGAATCGAACCTGGGACCTTTCAGTCCGCAGGCCGACGCTCTATCCACTGAGCCAAACCGGTTTCGGCTATTCTTAATTTTTTGAGAAACCACCAGACTACTTTCCATAGTGTTTGTATCCGTCTACATTCCCACCAGCAGTGAATGAGGGTTCCCTTTTTTCCACAACCTCTCCAACACTTAATATTGCTTGTCTTGTTGATAATGGCCACTCTAACAGGGGTGAGGTGGTACCTCCTTGTAGTTTTGATTTGCATTTCCCTAATTGCTAGTGAGGCTTAACATCTTTTCATATATCTATTGGCTGCTTATATGTCTTCTTGGGAAAGGTGTATTTTCAGGTCCTCTGCCCACTTTTTGAATGGATTTTTTGTTGTTAAGTTTTATGAGTTTTTTATATATTTTAGGAATTAAACCTTTGTCGGAGCTACTGTTTGCAAATATCATCTCCAATCTGGTTGGCTGCCTCTTTGTTTTGTTGTCAGTTTCTTCTGCTGGGCAGAAGCTTTTTAGTTTGATATAGCCCCATTCACTTATTTTTGCCTTTATTTCCCTTGCCTTTGGGGTCAAGTTCATAAAATGTTCTCTACAACCAAAGTCTGTAAGTTTGGTACCTATATTTTCTTCTATGCAACTTTCATGTCTTAAATTTAGGTCTTTGATCCATTTTGAATTAATTTTTGTACATGGGGACAAACTGTAATCCAGTTTCATTCATTTACATGTGGCTTTTCAGTTTTCCCAGCACTATTTATTGAAGAGACTATCTTTACTCCATTGAGTGTTTCTGGATCCTTTGTTGAAAAATTTCTTGCCATATACATGTGGTTTTATAGATGGGCTCTCTATTCTGTTCCATTGATCTGTGTGTCTGTTTCTCTGCTAATACCATGTTGTTTTGATTATCGTAGCTCTGTAGTATAATTTGAAAGTCAAGTAGCATAGCATGATACCTTCAGCTTCGTTCTTTTTTTCTCAGGATTGTTTAGGCTATTTGGGGTCTTATGGTTCCATATAAACCTGATGATTTCTTGTTCTATTTTTTAAAAAAATGACATTGGGATTTAAATGGGGATTGCATTAAATTTGTATATTGCCTTGGGTAATATGGTCATTTTAACTATGTTGATTCTTCCAATCCATGAATACAGGATATTTTTCCATTTTGTTGTGTCTTTTTTCAATCTCATTTAATAATGCTTTGTAATTTTCAGTATATAGACCTTTCACATTGTTTGTTAAATTTATTCCTATGTATTTTATTCTTTTGGTTACAATTGCAAAAGGAATTATGGGTTTTTAAAATTTCTTTTTCTGAAGTTTTGTTGCTAGTATACAGGAAGGCAATGGGTTTTTGCACATTGATCTTGTATCCTGAAACTTGACTGTATTTGTTTATTGTTTCTAATAGTTTTTTGGTGTAGTTTTTAGGGTTTTCTATGTACAGAATCATATCATCCACAAAAATAACAGTTTGACTTCTTCCTCCCTTATTTGGATGCCTTTTACTTCTTTCTCTTGCCTTATTGCTCTAGCTAGGACTTCCAGAACTATGTTGAATAATATTGTTAAGAGTGGACATCCTTGTCTTGTTCCTAATTTTAGAGGAAAAGCTTTCAATTTTTCACCATTGAGTATGATATTAGCTGAGGATTTATCATGGGTGGCCTTTATTATGTTGAGGTACTTACCTTCTATTCTTATTTTATTGAGTGTTTTAATTATAAATGGATGTTGTATCTTATCAAGTGCTTTTTCTGCATCTATTGATAAGATCATATGATTTTTATCCTTTCTATTGTTAATGTGGTGTATAACATTGATTGATTTGCATGTTGAACCATCCTTATGCCCCTGGAATGAACCCCACTTGGTTGTGATGTATTAATTTTTTTATGTACTGTTGTATTCAATCTGCTAGTATCTTGTTCAGGATTTTGTAACTGTATTCATCAGAGATATTGGTCTGTAGATTTTGTGTGTGTGTGTGTGTGTGTGTGTGTGTGTGTGTGTGTGTTATCTTTGCTAGGTTTTGGTATCAGGGTTATATTGTCCTCATAAAATCTGTTAGGGAGTCTTGCCTCTTCTTCAATTTTTTGGAAGAGTTTGAGAAGGATAAGTTTTAAATCTTCTTTGAATGTTTGGTAGAATTCACTGGTGAAACCAACTGATCCTGGACTTTTATTTTTTGGGAGTTTTTTTTAATAATTGTTTCAATTTCCTCACTGCTGATCAGTCTATTTAAATTTTCCAATTCTTCATGATTTAGTCTAGGAAGGTTATATATTTCTAGGAACTTACCCATTTCTTCTAAGTTATTGAATTTGGTGGCATATAGTATTGTATTTTTATAATATTCTAGTACGATCCTTTGTACAACTGTGATGTTGGTGTTGACTTCTCTCTCATTTCTGATTTTGTTTATATGGGTCTGTTCCCTTTTTTCCTTAGTGAGTCTAGCCAAGGATTTATTTATTTTATTAATTTTTTCAAAGAATCAGCTTTTTGTTTTATTAATTTTTGTGTAGAATTTTTGTTCTCAATTTCATTCAATTCTCCTCTAATTTTTATTATCTCCTTTCTTCTGATGCTCTTGCTTTTGTTCTTCTTTTTCTAGTTCTTTAAGATGTGATGTTAGGTTGTTTACTTGGTATTTCTCTTGTTGTTTAAGATAGGCCTGTAATGATATACATTTCCCTCTTATTACTGCTTTCACTGCATCCCAGAAGTTTTGATAATGTTGTATTGTCATTCTAATTTGTCTCTATATTATCTTTGTTTAAAATATATTTTTATTGACTTCAGAGAGAAAGAGAGAGGGAGAGAGAGATAGAAACATTATTGATGGGAGAGAATCATTGATTAGCTGCCTTCTGCATGCCCCACACCGGGGATTGAGCCTGCAACCCAGGCATGAACCTGAACCAGGAATCAACTGTGACCTCCTGGTTCATAGGTCAATGCTCAACCACTGAGCCACCACAGCTGGGCTGTCTCTCTATATATATTTTTTATCTCATCTTTTATTTCTTCTTCGACCCAGTCATTTTTAGTGGTATGTTGTTTAATCTCCTCGTATTTGCAGTTGGTATCTAATTTCAAGGTGTCATAGTTAGAGAATATGTTTGGTATAATTTCAATCTTCTTGAATTTGTCACTAGTTCTATGACCCAACATATGTGCACTGGAGAAGAATGTATAATCTGATGTTCTGAGATGAAAGGTTCTGTAAATGTCAATTATGTTCATGTGGTCTAGTGTTTTAATATTTCCTTATTGATTTTCTGTTTGGTTGATTTGCCTAGAGCTGTCAGTGGAATATTAAGGTTGCCAGCTATGATTCTGTTTTGAAGTTTGAAGATAAACTAATAGAATGTATCTAAGTTGAAAACACTAAAGATTGGGAAAAGTGAAGAATCTCAGTGAGCTATGAGGTCACCAAGGAAAAGTCTAATATATGTGTACATGTAGTCTCAGAATAAGATAAGAGAGAAAAAATATTTGAGAAAAAAATATGATAATATCCCCAAATTTGGTGAAAGGCATGAATTTACTCATCTAGCAAGTTCAATTGAACTCTAAGAAGAAAACAAACAAACGAACAAACAAATAAACAAAAACAAAAATATATCTGGGCATATCACAGTCCATCTTCTGGAAACCACAGTTTAAAAGAAACTCTTGAAAGCAACCACAGATTAACCACATATTAATTTATTACATGCAGTGGAATGATATAGACTAACAATGATTTCTTGTCAGAAACAATGGAAACCAGAAGTCAATGGAATGAAATTTCTACAATGCAGTGAAAATAACACTCAAGAATGAAGACAAATTAAGACATTTTCAGATAGATAAAAATTAAGAGGATTTTTATCATCAGACTTTCAGTACAAAAGAAATGCAAAATAAATTCTTTAGGTGGAGAAATGATGATAGTGAGGACACTTAAATCTTCAGAAGAGAATGAAATACCAAAAATGATAAATGTGTGGCTAAGTATAAAAGATCATTGTCTTCCTCCTAATTATTTTAGAAAGATGGAGAAGGCTGTTTAAAGCAAAAATGGTAACATCTTTATGGGATTTAAAATATTTTATATAAAATATATGATAACTAAGAAACAAAAGGAAGAGTTTTAAATATATGTATTTTTGAAAGATTATTATACTTTATGTGAAATGATCCAATATTAAATTTAAATAGACTGTGAAAGATTAAGGATGCATATTGTGATCCCTAGAGCAACCACTTGAAACAATGCAAAAGGATTTAACTAAAAAGCCAAAACCCATTAAAAGGTAATTCTCAAAAAGATTAAATTACATTTAAAAAAGTAAGAAAGTAGGAACAGAAAATCAAAGAAAAAAACCCACAAAAAACCAGATAGGACCAATTGAAAACAACTAGTAAAATACTTGGTCTAAATTCATTTATATCAATAATTGGATGAGATATAAATAGACTAAACACTCCAATTAGAAGTTAGAAATTCTCAGAATTGATAAAGGAGAAAGACTCCACATAGTCTCTCCACAAGAGATGAACTTTAATTATAATAATACAAATGGGTTGAAAGTAAATAATAGTAAAAGATATATCATGCAAACAAGAAACCTAAGAAGGTTGGAGTGGCTATATTAACAGGAGATATAATAGATGCCAAGACAAAGAGGATTGCTAGAGATAAGCTGAGCTGTATGAAAACAATAAAAGGATAAATACACAAAAGAACCTAAGAATCATACATAGGCACATAAGGTATATGCCTAATAAAAGACATTCAAAATACACTAGATGAAAAAGTAACATAAAATTAAAAAGAGAAAGAAAGAAATCCACAATGATAATTGGATTTTTCTCTAAGCAATTAATAGAAAAAATAGACAAAGGATCTAAATAACACTATCAACCTCCTTTATCTAATTGATATTTATAGAACATTACACCCAAAGATTGCAGAATCAACATTCTTTACAAGTGCATACAGCATGTTCACTAAGATAAGCCATTTGCCAGACCATAAAACAAGTCTTATTAGTACACTTAAAATAATAGAAATAATAAACTATGTTTTCCTGAACATGGAAATAAATTAGAAACCAATAACAATAAGATATGTAGGGTAATAAACGCCAAATATTTAAAAATGAAAGAAACACAATAATTCATGGGCCAAAGAAAAATATCACAAGACACATTAGGAAATATTTCAAACTGAATTATAATGAAAATACAGCATATCAAAATTTGTGAGATATTGCTAACAATGCTTAGAGGGAGGAAAATGCATAGCTTTTAAATGCCTAGATAAGGAAATAATGAAGGAATAAAAGCAATCATATAAGTCTCTACTAAAGAAAGAAGAGTAAAATAAATCCAAAGTAACTATAGGAAGAAAATAATAAAGAGTAGAAATCCATGAAATAGAAAGCAGATAAATGATAGAAAATATTGACATATATAAAGGTGTGTTTTTTTTTTTTTGTAAAGGATAACAAAATTTACAATCTTTAGTTAGACTGATCAAGAAAAAAAGATGAAAGTATAAATATCAGAAAAAAGTTCAAATATACCATAGATCCTATAGCTATTATGAACAACTTTCTGACAATAAATTCAACAACTTACATGAGAAGACACATTTCCTGAACAATACAGCTTACCAAAATGGGCATAAAATAAAATAGAAAATTTATTAGCCCTATATCTATTAAAGAAATTGGATTTGTTTGCTCAGGTACAATCATCAGGGTCAGATGGTTTCACAGGTTAAAAAAAAAAGATATTAATTTACACAAATACTTACATAAATAAAAGAGGAGGAAACACTTCCCAACATGTTTTATGAGACCCGTATGACCTGATACTAAATCTAACACGGATATTTCAAGGAAAGAAAATTAAACCATTAGTTATGTCAAGTTGGCCACTTAATTTGGTTTTCTTTCCCCACTACCAGCAGGCAGGCAAGCCAGGTTGCCCTGAATTTGGGGGAACAGAGGGAAAAGTGATCTGGCTGGCTGGTGAGCTACAATCCAGACAGTGCAATCCAATCTGACTGTCTTCAGGTTCTTGCAAGATCTGGACAGAAGCCAGAAATGGTTGAAGAAATGTAGGGAAGCTGACTTAGCTGCCTTAGGGAAGAAATGTAGAGAAGCCTGATTAGCTAAGTAAACATTATTGCCAAAGACTTTGTGCATCTATGATGTGTGGAACTAGTACTTATAAGACAGATCTTTGAGATTATGTTTAGCATATGCTTTGATTTAAGAAAATCCATGGATTTGGCATAAAACTTGATATTTAAATAAAATTTCCTGGGAAATTCCTCAGGGCTCAACAAGATAACCTAGGATCTGTTGAGAAGTACTCTAAAGCGGTGGTCGGCAAACTGCGGCTCGCGAGCCACATGCGGCTCTTTGGCCCCTAGAGTGTGGCTCTTCCTAAGCCTTAGGAGTACCCTAATTAAGTTAATAACAATGTACCTACCTATATAGTTTAAGTTTAAAAAATTTGGCTCTCAAAAGAAATTTCAATTGTTGTACTGTTGATATTTGGCTCTGTTGACTAATGAGTTTGCCGACCACTGCTCTAAAGAAATACTTAATGTTCCAACAGTGAAGCACATTATTTAGTACCTTAAAGATATTTTCTTAGACTAGTACTTCATGTTCTTAAATTCTTATTTCTGGCAGACTCAGTCCTAGAACAGCTTATACTCAACATCATGCCAACAGGTACCACAGGGACTTATTCAGTCTCTCACTGTCAGATCAAGCCAGAACACAGAAGAAAAGAACTAGATCTTCCATCCATATATACAAAGCTCCCCATCTGTCTCACTTCACATTGTTGCAGGCCCTGTATGTCCCTCCTTGATGAAGTCTGAGAATGAGAGATATGAAATTGGATGAAAACACCTCAAAGCTAACCAAGAAATACCTTAAAAGACCAGAGGTTAAATAACTTTGCTTAATATAAATACTGGTAGAAAATATGATCTTAATATAATGGTAGGTACATATATCAAACTATACATATAAGCCAGAGCTTTCTAAAAGTATTTCAGAAACCACTGAAAATATCTAAGAGAAAGTTTGAAAATGGGTTTTAACCTTGTATATTATATATGGAGGAAAAGCTATATGATATATAAAGCACTTAATTACTGAGTATTTCCTGTGGACCATCCAGTGAATGCATTAAACATTGATGATCTGCTTGTTAAGTGGCCACTGCTTGAACTTGCATTCTTTAATGACCTCTCTTTTCAGAAGACAACATTGTTGGTAGCACTCTGGGGGTATTTTAGTTAAGTCATTTTGAATATAACATTATTATTACCACTAGAGGCCTGGTGCATGGATTTGTGCACAGGTGGGGTCCCTCAGCCTGGCCTGCACCCTCTTGCAATCTGGGACCCCTCAGGGGATATTGGACTACCAGTTTCAGCCTGGTGGGTTGAGGTCAAAACCAGCAGTCCGACATCCCTGAGGGATATAGCAGTGCTGAAGCACAGGCAGCCAGGGAGAAGACTGAGCTGGGGCTGGGCATCATACCACCACTCATCCTGGCCCCGCTGCACCTGGTGCTGCTGCCGCTTGGTAACGTTGCCGCAGAGGCAGGAGCCCACAGCTACCCTTGCCAGCCATGAGCCCAGCTTCTGGCTGAGCAGCACTCCTGCTGTGGGAGTGCACTGACCACCAGGGGGCAGCTCCTGCATCGAGCATCTGCCTCCTGGTGGTTGGTGTGCATCATAGCAACCAGTAGACTGGTCATTCTGGTCGTTCTGATGGTAACAGTTGCTTAGGCTTTTATATATATGGATGAGTCTAATTATTAGGTACTAGAGGCCTGGTGCACAAAATTCAAACACGGGTTGGGTCCTAGGCCAGGGCCAATTGGGGCCTTCTGGCTGCTGGCTGGGGCCTTCCTTCCCCAGGTGCCAGCTGCTGGCCAGGGCTTTCCTTCATTTCGTACCACTCCCTGGTGGAGCGCATGTCATAGCAAGTGATTGAACTCCCAGTCTCCCGGTCAAACTCGAGAGGGAACACTTTGCATATTAGCCTTTTATATATATAGATTACTTACCAGTTCTTTGAAGAAATAAATGCTGGGGAGATGTGAAAAAGAAATCCTATATAATAAAAGGCTAATATGCAAATCGACTGAACAGTGGAATGACCAGTCGCTATGACATACACTGACCACCAGGGGGCAGACACTCAATGCAGGAGCTGCCCCCTGGTGGTTAGTGCACTCCCACAGTGGGAGTGCCGCTCAGCCAGAAGCTGGATCACAGCTGGCAAGCACAGCAGTGGTGGCAGGAACCGTTCCCGCCTCCGCAGCAGTCAGATATCCCTTGAGGGCTCCCAGATTGCTAGAGGGTGCAGGCCAAGCTGAGCCCCCCTGCCCCCCTGAGTGCACAAATTTTGTGCACCAGGCCTCTAGTATACTTTATAAAATATTACAATAAAGTTCAGGACTAACCATTGACTAGTAGTCACCTTACTATGTTGTTAAATCTCTAATGGGCAGTACGGCTAGTGTGGCTCAGTGGTTGAGCATCAACCCATGCACCAAGAGGACACAGATTTTTATCCCCAGTAGGGAATGTGCAGAAGGAGGCTGAGTGATGTTTCTCTCTCATCGATGTTTCTATCTCTCTCTCTCTCCATCTCCATTCCTCTCTCTGAAATCAATAAAAAAATCTCTAATGGACAGTTAAAGAAGTTACCTAAATGTAGAAGAAACTGCGAACTCCCCAAACAGAGATTTCAGTGTAATATTGTCTCCATTAAGTGAGTGTAAAGAGAAAATTGAAGTTTGAATAGAAAGCAATCTATTGTTGCTCTATATCTGGTTGTTACTTACATTCATTTGTTGAATTTTCACCTTACCTGAGTCATAAGCTTTCTAGCAGGTGTACACTGAATACTTCTGTTTTGTGGTCAAAACAGAGTCAGAGGACAAGGATACTGACCATCTATTTGACTATTTTTCCATGACTATATTCACTGCCTTGTTTTGCTTTATAAGAACTACCTGGAAAAGATAGGAATTTTGTTATTTATATAGAAATTATTGCCTTCATTTTGGGTGGGAGAAATAAATTTTATACAATGTGCTTTAATCTAAATAAAATACAAATTTTATTATTATTATCATTATTATTATTATTATTATATCCTCACCCAAGGATATTTTTTCCATTGATTTTTAGAGATAGTGGAAGGAAAGGTTGGAGGGGGAGAGAGAGAAAAACATTGATGTGAAAGAGACACTTGATTAGTTGCCTCCTGCAAACAACCTCACTGGGGCCAGGATTGAACCTGCTCTTGACCAGGAATCAAACTTAAGACACTTCCATGTGCCAGCCAACACTCTAACCACTGAGCTCACCAGCCAAGGTGACTCACCTCATTTCTTATCAAAAGAAATATTTTCCCAGCCTCGTCACTCAACTGACATAACACCAAGAAACTTCCATTTCCAAACACCAAATCCACTCTTAATTTACAGATAACACTATTGAAGACATTTTTAAAGTGTACCAAATAGTTATCAAAGTTAGTCTTAAATACCTAAATGTGAGAGAAAACATTCTGAATTCAAATAGAATATCAATCTTGTTGGCATAAATAATGGGTGACTTCAAAAAAAGCAAGCTTTTTTAGGTAACTTTTAAAAAGTATATATTATATGTCAGTCTTTTCTCAGATACCTAAATGGTTAACCCTAACTGGCTACTCACTGAAGTAATGAAATGTTCAGTGGTGTATTTCTAATTGATGCCCACTCAGAAATTTCAAAGTAAATAAATTGAAATACATAGATTTATATTTTCCTCTTTACATATTAAACCTTACAATGCATGAGGAGGGGCTTTATCTTTCAAAGGCTTACAAAGAATAGAAAGGAATAAACAATGATTTCAAATGCTTGATAATCTATGTTATGTTCAGAATTTCAGAAAGGAAGGAGGACAAGCAAAAGGCAAAAGGTCTTCTTTTAATCTGTGCCAACTTTAAGTAATATTCCCAGAGATCCCAGACAGATGAAAAATGATCAATGAAAAAAATTAACTTTGTTAAAAATGGGCCCCTTAGAACACATGAACCAAGACTTTTTCATTGCCTAATCTTTACTTTGAGTCAATTAAATTCTTTATTCATCTTTCTACTGGACTTTTTGCATCATATTTCACAGTAAAATACTAAACTGTAATTTATTTGAGCTTAGAAATCCAGGACAAAGACAGGGTGTCACAAAATACGTATACACACTTTGAATAGTTACTAATTCCAATGGGTTAAATCTGAAAAGAAAAGGATACCAATTGAGCTATCAGAAAAAAACTGTGTATACATATTTTGGGACACCCTATATAAGGAGGTTGAAATAAAAGAGGAGCCTCCCTTGGAAGCCAAATTTTGAAAAGCAGAGAGGAAGTTGCATTTTGTTATGCAACTTGGTTACTACACAGAACCCTTGGCCTAATTCCACGACATGACATCAATTTAACTATTGCCCAACTTGGTGCCTTACTCAATAAATATGTGTTGATTTGATTTTAAAAAACTGTCTTCCATTCTTTTGGTCATCAGGAAGATGAAGAAACTAAGAGAGGGAGTTGAGTGCCCTAGTTGATACAACCTTTCTCCAACTTGGAATTGGGCTGCATGACCTTGGCTATGAGAAAAGCTCTGATTACACCTAACCTGTTCTTACAATTCTCTTGGCATTAATGGAATATATATAGACACACACCCCCACACACATACAGTAACTGAGAATACATGTTATATATATGTAACATATTTACTGAGCACACACATATACTATGTAATATAATAAAATATTTAATATATTGTTATATATTTTACAGTATAATACGTACAATAATAATATTTGTATATTATGTATACAACTATAATAATACATAAATTATACACATATAATATATACATATATGGCATATGTATATAATATATATAATATATGTTATTACATGTAATAATATATATAATGTATATCCTATCTAATAAAAGAGAAACATGGTAATTAGCCATACATCTGCTACCCTTCCCATTGGCTAATCAGGGCGATATGCAAATTAACTGCCAGCCAAGATGGCGGCCGGCAGCCAGGCAGCTTGAAGCTAACATGAGGCTTGCTTGCTTCAGTGACGGAGGACTCCAACGTTCTCCGCCTGCCTTGCCGGCCTCTGAGCTTGCAGTTTGAAACATTGTTGCAAATATAGACGCTAAACAAAACCCCAGAAACCTGCTTTTAACCAGCCTGGATCTCAGAGCTGGAGTTGATACAGTGTTTCGATTATAGAACCCAAACAAACCAGATACCTGCTTTCAGCAGCAGAGGCCTCAGAACTGGAGCCAGAGCTAAAGCTGGCCCAGAATAAAAAGAAAAAGAAAACAAGGGAGCAGTTGGGAGCTTCAGTCACCAGCCAGCCTGAAAACAGCCCTCAGCCCCTCACCCAGACTGGCCAGGCACCCCAGTGGGGACCCCCACCCTGAAAGGTGTGTGACCAGCTGCAAACAGTCATCATCTCTTCACCCAGGCTGGCCAGGAACCCCAGTAGGGACCCCCACCCTGATCCAGGACACCCTTCAGGGCAAACCAGCTGGCCCCCACCCATGCACCAGGCCTCTATCCTATATAGTAAAAGGGTAATATGCAAACTGACCCTAACAGCATAAAGACTGGGAATGACTGGTCACTATGACACACACTGACCACCAGGGGGCAGACTCTCAATGCAGGAGCTGCCCTCTGGTTGTCAGTGCACTCTCACATGGGGGAGCTCTGCTCAGCCACAAGGCAGGCTGATGGCTACCAGTATAGCAGTAGTGGTGGGAATCTCTCCTGCCTCCTCAGCAGCGCTAAGGATGTCCGACTGCAGCTTAGGTCTGCTCCCCACTGGCAAGTGGACATCCCCCAAGGACTGCCGGGCTGCTAGAGGGATGTCTGATTGCCATCTTAGGCCCAATCCCACAGAGAGCAGGCCTAAGCCAGCAAGTGGTCATTCCCCAAGGGGTCCCAGACTGCGAGAGGGCACAGGCCATGCTGAGGGACCCTCAACCCTGAGTGCACAAATTTTTGTGCACCGGGCCTCTAGTATTATATAATATATATACTATATATAATTATACACATATAATACATACATATATGACATATGTATATAATATATATAGTATATATTATATATATTATATAATGTACTCAGTCCCATGTTGTTTTTTGTTTCCTTAATGTCTGTTTTGTTCTCCCTTAAACCCATGTTAAGCTTGGTTTTCTATTTCTTAATACATATAATTAATATAATGAAAGAAAAACAAAAATTATAAAGTTGGCTTCAATTTCATACTTTTATAATGGGCCAGATGGTCTCATTATATTTCTGGTTACCCCAGATAGGTACTCTATGAACTTAAAAAAGTTTTATTATCTAAGATGGCATAAAAAATGGCCATTGGAAAACTTATGTTCAGAATTTTATTTTTTTATTGTTTTTTTAGAGAGAGAGAGAAAGAGGGAGAGAGAGAAAAACATGGATTTGTTGTTCCACTTATTTATGCATTCATTGGTTGATTCTTATATGTGCCCTTTTTAGGGATCAAACCCACAACCTTGGCAAATTGAGATGATTCTCTAACCAAATGAGCCCAGACAGGGCCCAGAATTTTATTTTTTTAATGCAACAAAATATTTCCAGTTGAATTCAATCTATGATAGATTGTTTATATAACTTAATTCAACAGAAATTTAAGATGGAATAGAGTTATGGAGCAACACTCTTTCTGTATGTGGCAAAGAAAATTAGACACTCAGAAAGGAGGTGGTCTGGATGAGTTATCTAGAAAATGGCCTTTGTTAGCTGCAAAATTTTTGCCTGGGTAGCAGGATTTTGTGGGTAAACAAGATCTACTCGAATTGTTTGGGTCTGATAGAATCACCTAGATTTGACTACTAAATTGAATTCACCAACAGACTTCCAGGAAATAGGATCACTAGAAACATCAAATACAAAATAATCTATTCCTATGGAGCTGTATTAAAATATTTCTTAGGTTAGTTAAACCGCTGAAACCAAAGTTCCAAAATGCAACAACTCAACACTGAGAAAGTTCAAGTTGGTTCCAGTTCACCAGGGGTGCTCTGTGCTCGGTTCCATGCACCTTTGCAAGAACTGGGGCTGATGGCAGCTTTGACATCTTCAACATGTGGCTTTCGAGGGTAGTTTGGTATCACCCTCCCACTTTTCATCAGTAAAGTGAAGGAGTATGAAGGAATAATTGGGTGGGGGTGGTTATACATCAGGCTTGGAAGCGGCACACAGCACATATGGCCAATCCATGGCCATACCTAACTACAGAGGAGGCTGGGAAATGTATCTAGTTGGGTGCCCAGGAGGAAGGGAAGAAGAGATTCAGGTGAACAGCGAATGTCTCTGTCACGAAAGTCATTCAACAAGCAGGTCTCCTGTAGCCTCTGTAATTTTGAGCCTCAAAAGTCTTATGAAAACAAGAGGGCAGTTTGGAGGAGTAGCAGTTAGGTTTTGGGATCAGATGGCATCAGGCTAGGTGACCTTGGCAGGGTTTGTCCCATCCTTTTGGGACCACAGCTCTTTCAACCAGAGAAGAATTCTCTCAGAGTTTTAGCCTCCTGCTGTTCCCTATAGACTGTCATTGCAGCTGCCTCAGCGATAGCACATTAGGGGCTGGGACTGAGCACAACGAAAAAAACCCCCACACAAAACAGTGATTTCTCCCCACTCTCTCTGGTTGTTGGGAGACCTTTTTCCTTCTCTTCAAGCCCAAGCAAGAGGACTTTTCCTGGAGCTCTCTGTTGGCAGCTATGTCCATGCCCATGGTCCCCACTGTCCTGAGCCCAGCCCAGGGGACACAGAGAAAAAGGCATGGGACACTAATGGCCTGTTTGATGGCACTTCAAATTCTCATCTTCCTCCCCAACTGACCAGCTCCTCTTTCCTCTCCAAAATCCTCCCTGCATGCTAAATTCAGTAGCATGTGCCACAGGAGACACTGGATGAAGAATGTTCACTCCATCTTACCAGGAACTGGACCCTGCCTTATTAATTTTATACTTGCTTAAATTCTCATTTAAGTATAAATCAAAAGCAACAACAAAAAAGTCAAGGAATATATTGTAGTTTCCTTAAGTATTCTTAATGTCAAGATGAAATAATAATTGTGTAACTGGCAGCAGTTGGGGGGGGGGGAAGGGGCAAGTGGAGGAAGTTTAAATATGCTGATTTCCTCATTTTTCATAGTTAAAAATATATTTGAAGTAGCTAAAGTTCAGGAAGAATTCACAGAGAAGCTAATAATCATGGCTGCCCGAGGAGCACTAAGTGGCTGGGAAATAGGGGTGAAAGGTGACTCTTTACTGAACACACTGCAGCCATCTGAATGTATTATGTTAAAAGCAAAACAAGGGGAAATAGAGGTAGATGCTTGTCCATCAGTAGAATTCTTCACAAGTTCTCTTTGCTTTTTCTTTAGGAGACATATTATTTAGAAGTTGGCATTCCCATATAGTTTTTAAAATCTATTACTATTTAAATAAAACAATGATAAAAGCTAGCATTTATTGAGTATTTATAGCTCCAGATTCCACTCTAAGTATATAATATTGAAATGAATAGTATATATGAAATACAGATATTTCCCATTTTATAGATGAGGATACTGAAGATCAGTGAGGTTAAATAACTTGCCTAATGTTCTTATCTGGTAAAACAGCCAGACTTGGATTAGACCAGGTAGTTGCATAGCAGAGGTAAAGAGTAGAAAATATATAACCTACTGTAATCTGATTAGAGTTAACAGAGAGGTAGTATATACTTTTGAATTGCTTAGAGTGTGTCAATAGCTACATTCTGTTTAGGGGAGATTGGGATAATGGAGATGACCATAAAAATGAAAGCAGAACCAGCCCTTTCAAATTATAATGAACATAAACAAAGGAAAGGCAACATAAACCATACCAACTATTTTAGAAGAAGCAACAAAAATAGAAAGAATAATATAGCCAATACTACATGCTTATTATATCACTAAATAGAAATAGTTTAAATTAAAATAGGAATTGAAAATTATATTACAAAGTAAAATTCAACATAAGAATTCCCTAAAACAAAATGATTCAGAAAAGTTGACAAAGATATACTCAGCAAATGCAAGCAAACATAAAGTTAATATATCTTCTAAAGTCATGACCTTAAAATTAAGCACAATTAAATTAAATTTTAAAAGAATTCTATAATACAAATTGACATTTTTAATTTGAAAAGTAAAATCGTAATTAAAATCTAACATATTTGATTATCTAGCCACTAAAAAATATGGAGTCAAAATTAATAAAGCCCAAACTATAAAATTAGAGAAAGAAGCAGAAATATATTATCTGTAGACTGATGTTACTCAGTTTGTGTCAGACTGAATTATTTGTTCAAATTATTTGTTGCCTCCACCTACTCACTTTTGCCATTTTCCCCAGTAGACCAAATATACTTTTTTATTTTATTCAGTTTGTGTTTGACCTTTCTGCTTTGACCAAATAAATGTGAGTATACGTGACATGGACCATACTGGAGCATAAACTTAAAATGCACCTGCCTCTGTACCTGCCTCTCTTCTTCCTGCCAGGACTGGGTTCTAGGTGGATCATAATGTATTTGTTTTTAGACTTGGGGTAACAAACCAGGAGCTACACTGTAAGGGGGTGATAGCTGGGAGAACTTGGTAGGTAGGTGGTTTGAATGCATCCATGGAGGGAGCGAACAAGAACGAAGTGAAAAATGGAGCTAGAGGAACATGTCCTAACTCTGGATGACTGTGTGTGGAGGTGCTATCCCACTGCCATTACAAAGCAGCTCCCCTTCCTTTTCTGGGCAGGGCTGGATCCCTCCGAAGCCTCATATCGTTAGCCTGGTACCCTAGGTGTACCATATGTTACTGAGGAGACTAAACAGGACATATCTTTATATTTCCTAGTCCCAGAAATTTAAGTTTTTCAAATAGTCTAGGTGGGCAATTTGGAATGCTTCTAATTCTGATGTCATTTTGCAAAATCGTTTTTAGAGTCAGAGCTTTCACAGCAGGAAAATCCTCTTTACCTTGTTCCTCTGATTTACTGTGGTGGAAATGTCTCTTGACACTAATAGGTGTTCTGAGAAGCATTTCAACATGTAAGTTTCAGCGCAGTACACAGTTTGGAATGGTATGCATGGCTTTCTTCCTCGTACTTCTGTCATTTTGTTACAGGATTCCAGGACAGGAGGAAAAGAGAAACTGAGACAGGAAAGTTAAAACAAGGCCAAACAGTGTGGGCAATTTGAGGCCAGCTTGTAACTAGCAAGCCATTATTTCCTCAGCCAAGGACATGAAAACAAATGGTTAAAAAACCTCTCTAGTGTGAGAATGCAGAAAGGGAAGGGGGAAAGGGGAAAGGAAAAAAGGGCAGTTTTACTTCCTAAGCAGAGAAGCCAGCAGTCTTAAGACTTGGCATGATAAAGTTGCCAGGTGCTTCTCATCAATTCTGGGAAGGCCACAACAAAGTAAAAAAATAAAAATAAATAAATAAATAAAAAAAGGAGGGGGATGGGACCTTGAGAATTAATCTGTACCAAAATATTCATCAAATGAATTTTGAAACCTATGGACCAGGGGTATATAACACCTCGGACCCTCACACAACCTGCTTTTCAGATTAGCTAAGAGCCTGTTTGTGCTTTGTAAGCCAGATGTATAGGTTTGCCTGCTTGCTTTGCTTTTGCAATAAAGGTGCATTCTTTAATTAATTGACTTTTCACAACGCAGTCAAGGTCTCTCATATAAATTCATCTATATGCAGAGACAAGGATCGAGGTTGGGAACAGCCCTCTCCCACTGACTGAGGGGGCTGTCCACTAACACCTCTCTGGTGATGGTGAGAGGTGCCTCTAACAATTCTTATATAGTACCGTACAGCAAGAAAGATAATAAAGTGGAGAAAAAATGTCTTTAATAACATTTTCTCTAAGGATCAATATCATTGTGTAGTCTAACTGATTTTAAAAGCTTTCTTCCGGGCTCTATCTGGACATTTAATAGGATGGATAAGATTTATGAGTGTTCCCTCACTTGTGTGTAAGAAATAAACCAGAAACAGTTCATAAATTGTTTATTTTATACTGAAGGGTACAGGGTTGAAAGAGACCTTTAGGATTCATTTGGGGTATTCCCTGATTTCTGGAAGGAATGTGACTTGATTGTTGTATTAACTCAATATCTAAAATCTGCAAGGAAAGAAATTACACAATGTTTATTTGCATTAACTCACTTTTGTGTTTTATAACTCTGGCTGTTGGAAAATGTTCAATTCCCTTAAGAGCACAGGCTTCCAACACAGTAGCCTTATTAAGGCAAATATAAGTTAAATGCAATGAATTAGCCTAGAGAGTAGAGAACTTATTAATATTCAAATCCTATAGATAATGCCTAGCATAGAACATTATAAGTAATAGATGCCAAATAAATATGTATTAAATTGAATGAAACTGAAAAGCAGGGGGAAGGTTGTTGGGTTATCAAAGTGCATTATGGACTAGAGCAGTGCTTTTCAACTGTTGTGCCGCCAGAAATTTTAAAACATGCAATCCCAGACTATTTTAGTCAGGGGCACTGACCTCCTCCCCTTAAATTGTCAAAAAAAAAAAAAAATGACAACAGCCAACACAACAGTGGCCATCTGGTGTGAATGAATCAAAATAATACCTAATGTGTTGTTGTTTTTTGTCAGATTGGTAACAAATATATTTTTGGGTATGCTGCAGAATTTTAGTAATTAGTTTATGGTGCCATGAGGTGAAAAAGGTTGATAGCTGCTGGACCAGTGGCTTCATTGCTGTGTCCTACTTTCTCATTTCTGAAATCAACACTTAAATTACATTTAAAAAATTATGTGAAACAAGAAAAATGCTGACTTTCTCTGACGTTCATTCAATTATTCATTCAGCAAGTATTTATTGAACATCATGTGCTAGGCACTGTCCCAGGTTCTGAATATTTTATTTTTATTTTTTAATTGAATTTATTCAGGTGACATTGGTTCACAAAACCATACCGGTTTCAAGTGCACAACTCAGTGAAACATCATCTGCACACTGCATCGTGTCCCCATTGCCCCAAGCAAAGTCTCTTTCAGTCCCCATTTTCCCCTTTGCCCACCTCCACACACCCCACCCTCCTTTCCCTCTGGCTATCACCACAGTTTTCTGTGTCTATGTGTTATGTATACACGTGTTTTTCTAATGCCTTCACCTTCTTTCATCCAGTCACCCCATCCTGCTTCCCCTCTGACATCTGTCAGTCTGTATCCATGCCTCTGTTTCTATTTTGGTCATCAGTTTATTTTGTTCATTAGATTTAACATCTGAGTGAGATCATATGGTATTTGTCTTTTGCTGACTGGCTTATTTCACATAGCATAATAATTTCTAGATCCATCCATGCTGTCACAAAGGGTAAGATTTCCTTCTTCTATATGGCCAAGTAGGATTCCATTGTGTAAATGTACCACAGTTTTCTTATCCCCTCATCTACTGATGGGCACTTGGGCTAGTTCCAGATCTTGGCTATTGTAAATACCACTGCAATGAGCATGAATGCTATGTTTTAAACAATAGTGTATAATACTGAGAATCCCAATTGATTCTAAAACAACTAAAAGTTCCTGATGTGAGAGTTTAATGAGCTGTTGCTCAGAGTTTGCTATGAACACTTCACTGAATGTGGTTGCCTGATTTTTTTAAATACCACTAATCATATAATGTCGACTCTCTTAATACCACCAGTACAAAACCTGCACCTCCCCATCCAGAATCTTAAAGCTATGGAGTAATAGTGAGTTAAGAAACACAGTGTGGTTGGTAGAAAGAATTAATAGACTGGGAATTCACAAATTAGCCTCTGAAGTGGTGTTACCTCTGTCAAGAAACTGAATTCTGCAGAATCAGTTTCCTTAGCTATTAAATAAAATGAATTAGAAAAATGCTAAGGCCAATTTTAAGTCTGATATTCTATAATCTTTAATTAATTAAGATCCAGATAATTCTAAATACTGGGAGGAAGATAAACTCTACATTATTTGTTTGGGTCCAATTCCTATTAGTGATACAACAATTCCGCCCCCCCCCTTTTTTTTTGTATTGTGACACCAATACATCTACTATATACATATACATAAATCTGTATGTATAATTATTACTTTAAAAGTGGTCACCAAAGTCCCATCGTACAGGTGACTCAACCCTACAGGTTTTGCTGAGTATACTTGCTTTTGCTACAGCATGAACGTCCCTTCCCTTTGTACATTTTCTTTACAGACGGCAGAGCCAATGAAAAGGATGGAGTTGGGAATGGCAGTGGCTAGTGCATATTTGTGTTATGGCCCAAACTTAATTTTTATTTTTCAAGTTAAAAGGTTTCAAACTTCAAGGAGTTTAGTTTGTCATAGTTGGAATTTAGATAGCTCCTCTGGCTAACATTGGGCATGAAAAAAGGTAGCAAACAAGGGGAAGGACGTTTAAGTCCTAGGGGAGAAAAATAACGAAAGCTTTTAAAAAAATTGTTTGTTTTTTACAATTCAAATAAAAAGAATACTGCAATGCAGAAAGAGCTAGATCAGGGAATGGCGCTGAATAGGACACCTCAGAGCCCTATGTCAGTAAGTATTTGGGAACCTGGAACAGCAGGAGGCCCAAGTTCTTGCTGCCAGAAGGACTGGATGAATGAGAAAGGGAGTCTATTTCCACTTTAGTAGCTTTAAAATATATTCTTTAAAATATATCCAACTCCCCTGACTCAGAAAAAACACACACAAAACAACTCAATTAATAAATGTAAAATGTTGAGATATTGACGCCTTTCAAAAAAGGATGCAAACATTTGTTATCAAAAGTATTTCATTAGGAGCCAAAGATCTGAATTATCACAGAATCCATCTCAGGAAGTTCAGTACCGTTTGTTGCCCCCGTCGTAGGTCAGGGATGGTCTTCAGCACCAGCCGGCACCCCACGCGCCCAGTGCGCCTCGGGTCAAGGGCTGCGGCTCCCAGGGCGCGCGCCCGGGCCTGGGGCGGGGAGTGCGGGGCGGGTCCTGGCAGCGCCCAATCAGCAGCGGAGCCGGCGGTGGCGCTAGTGACGCAGCTGCGCTTCCCTCCGCCCCTCTGCGGGCCGCTCCCGGCGCTGTCGGCCTCGCGAGCTCCGCGCGGGGAGGGGAAGAGGAGGACTCCGGGCCGGCCGGGTGTCCGAGGGCGGCGGGTCGCGGGAAGGGGGAGACTGAGCATGCGCAGCCGCTCCGGCGAAGGCAGGGAGGAGGGGACCCGTGCGCGCGCGCACGAGCGGCCCGCCGGCGGCCGCGGGTGGAGGGGGCGGTTCCTCGAGTGTCGGCGGCCGGAGGGTGGGCAGGCTGGTGGCAGGTGCCGCCTGGGCCACCGCCGCAGCCTCCTCCGGGTCCCGAAGCTCCCGAGCCTCCGGAGGTGATGAGCTGGACTCCGTCGGGGGCTGCACCTGCCGGCTGCCCATCACTCCGCGCCTCCCGGCGTGACCTCGGCCTCCCAGCGCGCCCGATCCCCGCGGCGCGGTGCTGCCCCTGAGCGGGAGCGGCGGCGGCCTCCTCCGCACCGCGTCCTCGCTGGGGGGCCGCGCGGGGACAGCGCCGGGCCCCCTCCCCTCCCCCGTCCGCCGTCCTCAATGTCTCCACGGCGGGGAGGGGGCTGCCTGGGAGACGCGCTGAGCGGCCCCCCTCGGAGGTCCGTCGGCCGCAGCAGCAGCGCCCAGCCCGGCGCCCCGCAGCCTTGCCCGGCGGCGGCGGCCTGGAGGAGCCGCGCACCCGCCGCCGCCCCCGGAGCCTCACACCCGCTGCCGCCCCCCGGCGCCGGAGGAGAAGGCGGCGGGCGCCCCCCAGGGAAGATGAAGGCGGAGGGAGGTGACCACTCCATGATCAACCTGTCGGTGCAGCAGGTCCTGAGCCTCTGGGCCCACGGGACGGTGCTGAGGAACCTCACGGGTAATTGATGCGCCGGGGTGGGGACGCGGATGCGGGGCCACCCCTCGCCTTCTTCCTCCCGAGCGGAGGAAGAGCTCCTTGCCTTCCCGCCCCACCCCGTGTGCGCCTCCTCGGGAGACCGCGGTCCCAGGTGCTGGCCGGGAAGGTCTTATTGGAGCCACTCCGCGCGGGTTCCCGGGGCGCCGACGGCCGCCACCCGTTCGCCCCGCGCTCAGAGGCTTCCCAGTCTCGAGGGTGTGCGGGGGAGAACCCACGACCCCCGCCTCCCGCCTGGCAGAGGGAGGGCCCAGGGCCCTGCCTCCCTAGTACTCGCGGGGTAGCATCGCTGCTGAGACTTGGGCACAGTTGGCTTTTATGTACCCCCTCTTCCCCACTAGCGCACACACGCGTACACGCGCACCGCTTTTTACTGTTTAGATCTTTTTCTGTTTAGCTCTTCTTCTTTCTGGCAAATCTCAAACTGAACGCAGGACTTAAATTTCCTGCTCAAGATCAATTTGCTTCCATTGTTAACGTTTTGTTTTTTGGGAAGATAGATGACATGAAGTAGATTTCGGTGGGTCAGGGGCTGGGCCAAGGTCTAGTGATTGCAAGCATTTTAGTTTCAACCATATGTCTCCTCTCTCTCCTATTTCCTTTTGTCTGTCTGTCTTTCTCTCTCCTCCGCCGGCCTCAAGCTGCTGCTTGTGACATTTGATAATTTTGTGCATTTCCCTTCATTCTCAAGGCTATCAGGAGGGAATTGGACTGAACTACATTGTAATAATTAACATCAATTTATAGTGGTAAAAATGAGCAGTAATACTCATATTTTTATAGGATGTCTGGGCTTGCTTTGTGAAGAAACTTCTGGGTTTGTTAATGTGGAAATGCTTGTATTATCATACTCTGAGTTCTGAATTTTAAAAAGACCCTCTAGATTAGTATTTACAGGAAAGAGATTCTTTTGCATTTTGGTGACTCCTCGGTGCCTTATCCTCAGAGAAAAAACTTTAAAACATGCCCAGGATTTGATTCTTGAAAATGTATAAGACAGCTAGTTTTGATAGAACATTAGTATTTCAAAATGCATTATGTCAAACTGGCTAAGAGTAGGAAGAGTATACTGCAAATATAACTGGTATGCTATGGATATTCATTATATATGAATTATATGCCACAAGGATGACTTAGAGACACTGGTTTTCTTGAATGTGGAAGCTATAAAATTAAATTCTGGATTGACTCATGATGGCCTCAGTTTTAATACGTGGTTATTTAACTTGGAGCAAACTGACCTTACATGATGGTTTAAAGATAGGAACATGTTCTTAGTTCTGAAAAACTCTGTTGACATAAAGACCATTGTATGATTCAATGGAATTTAGGGATAGACTGCTTTGCCTTTTTACTATGGTTTTGCCTCATTGTGTATATTTCAAATGTTTTATCAGTTAGAGTATTTAGAAGAAATAGCTTTGGAGAACAGAGAAAATGTAAATGTAACTTACCTCTTGGCTGGATTTTACAATATTTTAAAATATTTACCTTAAGATTCTAATCATTATTTAGCAGCTTCCAGTTCTGCAAGTCAACCATTACGTTAGTAATAGTAGTTTGAGCCCAGCGTTAGCTCTAATTATCTCCTAATGCAATCTGAATAATCATCAGTTGCTCACAGGACTTTGCCATTTCATGGAGGATATGCAGAATGTCCCAAACTAGGACCGAAGTGGGCCTGGGGAATAAATGGAAAAAAGTAGAGTGTGAGTATGCAAAATGGTTTGTCAAGGTAAAAATGGAGAAGGAAATAGATTAGAAATATGTTTCACCAGCAGTTGAGTATACCACATGTTAGGAAGCACATCACTTTGGACTTTGGAAGTGGTAACATTCTGATGTGGTTTTTTATGGCCTTCTCTGTTCTGGTGACATATGAAGCTTAATCATTAGTCAAGATATGCTACCCACCTTTTAAATGTGGTCTATTAAAAACAAATCCTAAAACAACAAAAAATAATTTCTGCTATGTATCAGGTACTTCACATATATTCTTTCTAATCTTCAGAATAGCTCTCCAAAGTAGCTTTACAAAGAAGCTCAGAGAGGTAAATTCAGTTGCCCCAAATCACAGAGCTAGTAAATGGCTGAGCGAGGCTTTAAAAACCCAGGCTTTGCCTGCAGAACGACTCTTTCCCCTTTTCCAGGATGTTTGCTAGCATTATAGTATCTGGCACATAGTCAATGCTCAATGCATATTTACAGAATTTTAAAAATAGTACTAACAGTTCCATGATTTAAACATTCTATTTGTGTTATTTTTTGACTACATCGTTTGAAGTAAATATGCTGTTAACTAGGGAATGAGGTGTTTCCATAACTTTTGTAGATAATTGTCAAAGCTTTAAAACACAAATGCTTATTGAAAGTGCTTTTGTGCTAGTTAACCATACTTCCATGTATTTTATTTAATGTTGTCAACAATCTTGAGAGAGATTGTTTACCCTTATTTTACACATTTAGACATTGAAGTGAAGAGTAACTTGCTTACATCTGATAGCTAATAAGTTAAATATCATTACCTTTTTTCAAAGTATGATAACATTAAGTCAGAAAGCATTTTGTCATCATAATAAACTTGGAAGAGAAGCAGGTAAAAGAAAGGAGCCAGACTGATTTGGATTTAAGATATGACTGTGTAAAGGATTTGTAGAATTCTGATTAATAGGAATTCTGGTTATTAAAAGCCAATTAAAGGGGGAACACACTCTCATTTCTATTTTTTTGAAAAATATTTTTTTTTATTGATTTCAGAGAGGAAGGGAGAGGGGGAGAGAGAGAGAAACATCAGTGATGAGAGGGAATCATGATCGGCTGCCTCCTGCATGCCTACTGGGGACCGAGTCTGATACCTGTGCCTATACCTTGACTGGGAATCAAACTGTGACCTTCAGGTTCCCAGGTCGATGCTCAACTACTGAGCCACACCAGACTGGCTCTATTTTTTTCTTTATACAAACCAAAAGTTTCTTTTTCTTCTTCTCTTTATATCTTATCCCATAAGTGAAGCGGGAACATTTTTTATTGACCTTTTTATCTTAGAGACTGACCTTTAGAAGGCAGTCTTGAGTATGTATCACTTCGATAGAAATAAATGTTTAAAAAGCGATCATGAGAACTAACTTAATATTTTAGAGCTAGAAGTTATGTTGTTCAGCGACTTCACTTTGGAAATATCAAGTGTCACATTGTCGAGGTGAAGGGCATGGTGGGGATCAAACAGTTGCTTAATAATGGAGGCAGGGCTGGAACTAACCTTCCCTGACCCTTAGTTCTGTGCCTTTTCCTTTTCCTCCACATGGCTTTTTTCAGGCAAGTGTGTTGAACGATTAATCTTAACGTACTTAAGAATAGCCTGGTAAGTATTTGTCCCAATGAACCCAAGAATGTATGACTGGAATTTATTTCTATCCATCTAATAAAATATATTAGGAAATGCAAGAATTATTGAATAATAGTGCTTTGTAAAATTTTAAGTTGCTTTTGCCTGTGTAAAAGTTAGTGATTCATATTTATATATATCCACTTTTAGAAATCCTATGAAGTTCAGGCTGTTATTTATTTTTCCTCCTTCATGGAAGACACTAGGATTGAGAGGACTTCATATAGAGCAGATTAATATCTGGAGACCCCCATGTCTGTCACTTAGTAACCAAAGTGTATGATTCATAAGATTCCTGAAGTGTTAACTGTGTATAGGTTAGATGGGTCTTTAGCTTACTAAAGTAGAGAGATAAATGGCTTTCTTTCTCAATTTTTTTTTCTTTCTCTGAATTGTTCCTAATACCCTGGCCCCAATCTAAAATTAGAGTCAGTGTATATATATACTCTTTCAGTTTCATGGGTTACTTGATTTTAAAAAATATTCTACAATAAACTGTCTTCCTTTGCTTTACCTTTATTTTCTCAACTTTGTGTTCTGACCTAAATTTGGTTTAGAGAAGAATTTTTTACTTAGAAATAGGCAGGATGCCTAAACCCTTGGATAAACACAGATCCAGGCTGGTGTTGGAAAAGGGATAATTGGTCCCTGGGAAAAAGGCAAAGGCTGGCCTTAAGCTGTCTCTTCTCTCAGTGACAGTGGCAAATGTGGGGGCAGGTGCTCCCCTTTTTCTATTGGTAATAAGCATTGGGAGGCTGGGAATTCAAACTGGAAGGAAAGTCAACCGTCTGTGTGTGTGCATATATGTGTGTGTCTATATTAAATGTATGTGCTTATTTTTGCAGTATGTACACACACACTATTGTAGTTCCCTTTTAGACTTTACACTTACTAAGCCACTTTAGTGTTAATATTATCAGCAAAAAAAGAGAAAGAGGGAAAATAATTGTTATCTACCATAGGTATCTGGAATTGCTTATACCACATGCTAGTAAAGCCGGCACCTTCCGTTAGCCGTGCTCCCAAGTCGGTTTGCTTTTCTCGGTGTTATTTTGTATCCTAGGTTACGATTAAGTTTAATTCCTCTTCCTAACTGCTCTGTTATTGGAGGTGAGTTTATGTGGATAAAATTATTTCAAATGTCCACTTATAGGTATTTCTGTTTTGTAAATGTAGCCTTAAAGACAAGTACTTCTTTTCAGTATTGTGCTGGACTCCAAAATTAGCTGTTTCTGAAATAGATGTGAAAAAAATTCTGTATTATTTTGTGGTACAGAGCCAATTAATAAGTGATGGTATGATTTGTACTTTATAGGAGTTTGCTTTTTGGAAGGTTGTATATCTTATTGCGAGGGAAGCTACTGTAGTTTTTCAAAAATTAGAATTTTTATCTTCAGGTTTTAAAAATTCCCATTTCATTATCTTTGAACCATATCCTCTGGCAATACCAAGTCTAAGGTCCAGATGACATGTTTTAAATCTAAAGCAATTTCTGGATAAGTCTTGGGACTGTGTAAGCTATGATTTTGACAATTTAATAGTTAACTAGTAGTTAACTATCAGGTATAAATTTATCTTTGCTTAGTTCAGTTGTGATAGGCTAATTATGTATTTTTTAAAATAGATTTCTATTGATTTCAGAGAGGAAAGGAGAAAGAGAGAGAGATAGAAACCTCAACGATGAGAGAGAATCATTGATCAGCTGCCTCCTGCACATCCCTTACTGGGGATAGGGCCAGCAACCCGGGCATGTCCTAACCGGGAATCGAACTGTGGCCTCCTGGTCCATAGGTCAGTGCTCAACCACTGAGCCATGCTGGCTGAGCTAATTACGTATTTTTAATGACTAAGTATTTTAACAAAAATCATAGAGTGAACAGTGGCGGTAGCAACACATTTGAGAGAGTTCTCATTAGACTATTATATTCCAGTGACCTTAGCTAAGTAGATGAAACTTGGAAATAGGAAAAGATTTTCCACCAAATTTCATACAAGAAAAAAAAAAAAAAAAGGAACCATACTTTTACCTGGATCCAGTTACTTGTGTTCTTATAATATAATCTTGTAATGTAGTCTAGGAGCATGTTATGAACTTATTGCAGTATGACTATGACAAATGAAAACAGTTTTGGGGAATATAGATTGCTAGATTAATTAGTGTTACCTTTTTAACATATCCAGTATCTTCTTTTATTTGATATTCTATCTTAATATTTGAAGGTAAATCAGTTTTCTAAGTTTATTTCATAATCCTGACATGGCTTGTAAATAATTCTTACATTAAAAAATTCATCTTTAGGGTTTCAATACTTAGGAAAGAGAGTGATACATTTCCTTTTAAGACATTTTACTTTTAGTAGTTAACAACACTTAACACTTTTCAGTGTGGTGGGCATTGTTCTGAGGCAGTTATGAATATTATTTTATTGGATCCTTATAATAACCTTGTGAGGTAAGGAACCATTATTGATTCCACTTTTAAAAGTAGAGAAACTGTTTCAGACAATATCTTGTTCCTGCTTACAAAATACATAATCCAGGACTTGGAAAATTATCAGTCAATCCAATTCAGCAAACATTGTAGTAACAGTCAGAGATACCATACCACATCATGACTGTTTTTAAGAAGTTTATGTTGTAGTGAGTATGAATTTACAAATCTTTGTATTTGTTATTTATTGCCGAGTAATAAATTACCCCAGAATTTACCAGTTTAAAACCAAACACATTCATTTTCTTGTACAGTTTCTAGTACTCAGGAATCTGGGAATGGTTTTGCTGGTTGTGGCTCATCATCTTACAGAGGTAACAGTCAAGCTGTCAGCCTGGACTGCAATCTCTACAGACCTGATTGTGCTGGAGGGTTGGCTCACTTCCAGGCACTTTCATGTGACTGCTGGTAGGAGGCATCCAGGGGCTGCTTATAATATGGCTTTCGTGGTAGTGAGTGGTCAGAGGGAGAGAAACCAAAACAGAATTCATAGGGTCTCTTATGATCTAATCTTGGAAGTGGTATCCCATCACTTCTGCTGTACTCTATTGGTCACACAACTGTGGTATGTTGTCCAGGGGACTGTACCAGATCAGGATCATTGGGGGCCTCCCAGAGGCTGGCTGCCCCAGTCCTGGAGGTAGGTATGGGGAGTAGGGAATGAGGCCCTGAATGGGAAGACTAGAGGTAACATAGTGGGTGAAGGGGATGAAGTATCTAAACAGTGGTCGGCAAACTGCGGCTCGTGAGCCACATGTGGCTCTTTGGCCCCTTGAGTGTGGCTCTTCCACAAAATACCACGTGCGGACGCGCATGTACAGTGCGATTGAAACTTCGTGGCCCATGCGCAGAAGTTGGTATTTTGTGGAAGAGCCACACTCAAGGGGGCCAAAGAGCCGCATGTGGCTCACGAGCCGCAGTTTGCTGACCACTGATCTAAGAGAAACAGGTGCCTAGAAAAAGCAAAACCCATCCTGATACATTGAAGAATTATACTAAAATGCAGTATCTAGCATTTTTAAGGGTTAATCTTATTGGATATTTCTTGATTATTAGTCATGTCAGTCTCTGGTAAATACTGATAAAGATGATAATATCAATCATTGTCCCTAAAGAGCTCATGGGCTAAAGACACCGACTAACCATGAGGTTAAGTAATTCTTTTGTGGCTTGTTGAGTTCAGGGAGAACCAGGTAGTGGGTTTTGAAGGCAACAGAAGAGGTAAAGAGTGGAGAAAGAATGATGGAGAGAAAGGAAAGATGAACTGCCTGTAGGATGGACCAGGAATACTATCAGGACTTGATTAGGTTTAAAAGTATTACTTGAATATCTGTCCAACTAAGATGTTTTCATTAGTAATGTGAAACTGGATTTTCATTATCAAATTCCGGTTTCATTCCCTCCCATGAATTACTTTAATCCCGCAGGATTTCTAAACCTTGCTACATATTAGAATCACCTGGGGCTGGTTAAGGGTACAGATCCAGGGCCTCAGCCCCTGTCTATGGAATTAGGGTCTTTGAGAACGGAGGCTAGGAAATCACCTTTTAAACTAGCTCTTCAGGTAATTTTGTTATTGAGGGTTCAAGGCTTGGGAACACCTGATTTTAAAAAATTAAGTTTTTTAGTAATCAATTTGTAGGTATGTAAGATATATAATGTGCTTTAATATGGAGTATTTAGGATAGCTAAAATTTATTAAAATATCAATATTAATGATCCAGTTATTTCCAAGAGGATGCTATAACCAGCTTTTATTAAGTGACTTTTAGCATTAAAATCATATATCTTTTAAAAATGTTTTATTTATATGAACTACTAGAGGCCCGGTGCACAAACTTGGTGCGCAGAGGGGGTGGGTTCCCTCAGCCCAGCCTGCACCCATTCCAATCGGGGACCTCTGGAGGGTTGGACACTCCTCTCACAATCTGGGACTGCTGGCTCCTAACCACTCACCTGCCTGGCTGCCTGATTGCCCCTAACCCCTCTGCCTGCCTGCCTGATTGCCCCTAACTGCCCTTCCCTGTCAGCCTGATCTCACCCCCAACTGCCTCTGCCCGCCTGATCACCCCTAACTGCCCTCTCATGGCCAATTTGGTTCTGATTGGTCAGTTTCTATGCCAGTCAGCATCAAAAGCTCCACCTCCTAGGCAGCCATTGGCTCCTCACAGTTGACCCAGATTTTGTTCTGTTTGGTCAGTTTCTATGCTAGTCAGCATCTCTGAGCCTATCAGCCGGGCCTGGTCAGAAAGGTGGGACTGATCAACAGCCCTGGTGGAGGCCTGGAGAGAAATGGAGGTGCGGCTGTTAGCCAGACCAGGAGAGAAAAAGAGGCAAGTTCTGATCAATGGCTGCCACAGAGGCTACGGATCAGACTCTGCCCCTCTCTCTGCAGGCCTCTCTCCGGGCCTGATCCACAGCCCCCTAGGCAGTCAGTGCTGGGTTAGGGCACCTGCAGCAGCCCCAGTCAGTGCTGTGTCGCCACAGCAACACAGCACTGACTTCTGGTCTGGTCAAGCCTTTGGTCATAATCAGTCATTATGATCCTGACTCTTTATTATATAGACTAGAGGCCCGGTGCACAAAAATTTGTGCACTCGGGGGGGAGGGGGGTCCCTCAGCCCGGCCTGTGCCCTCTCGCAGTCTGGGACCCCTCGGGAGATAACGACCTGCTGGCTTAGGCCTGCTCCCGGGTGGCAGAGGGCAGGCCCAATCCCTAGGTGCAGCCCCTGGTCAGGCTCAGAGCAGGGCCGATTGGGGAGTTGGGACGCTGCCCCCTGTCATGCACAGAGCAGGGCGGATCTGGAAGTTGCGATGCCACCCCTAGTCACGCTCAGGGTAGGGCCCATTGGGGGGTTGGGGCACCGCCCCCTGTCACACTCAAGGCAGGGTCGATAGGGAAGTTGCGGCACCACCCCCTGTCATACACAGAGCAGGGCCAATTGGTGTTGGGGCACTGCCCCCTGTCATGCACTGAGCAGGGCCCATCAGGGGGGTTGGAGCTCCTTACCCTGTCACGCACAGAGCAGGGCCCATCAGGAGGTTGAGGAGCTCCCCCCGTCACTCACAGAGTAGGGCTGATAGGGGAGTTGGGGCACCGCCCCCTGTCACACACACAGCAGGGTGGATCAGGGGGTTGGGGCGCTGCCCTCTATCACCCACAGAGCAGGGCCGATCAGGGGGTTGGGGTGCCGCCACTCTCACACTCAGGGCAGGGCTGATGGGGAGGTTATGGCTCTACCCTGTCACACACAGAGCAGGGCCGATCAGGGGGTTGGGGCGCCGCACCCTGTCACACACAGAGCAGGGCCGATCGGGTTTGGGGCGCGGCACCCTGTCACACACAGAGTCGCAGGACGATCAGGGGGTTGGGGAGCTCCCCCATATCAGGCACAGAGCAGGGCTGATCAAGAGGTTGGGGCGCCTTCCCCTGTCACGAACAGAGCAGGGCGGATAGGGAGGTTGTGGCCCCGCCCCCTGTCACACACAGGGCTGCAGGGCGATCAGGGGGTTTGGGCGCTGCCCCCTGTCATGCTGATCTTGGTGCCGGGAGGCCTCTCGGCTCCGCTGATCCCGGTGCTGGGAGGCATATTACCCTTTTACTATATAGGATAGAGGCCTGGTGCATGGGTGGGGCTGGCTGGTTTGCCCTGAAGGGTGTCCTGGATCAGGCACTGGGGTGCCTGGCCAGCCTGGGTGAAGGGATGATGGATGTTTGCAGCTGGTCACACACCCTTCAGGGTGGGGGTCCCCACTGGGGTGCCTGGCCAGTCTGGGTGAGAGGCTGAGGGCTGTTTTCAGGCTGGCGGGTGACTGAAGCTCCCAACTGCTCCTTTTTTTCTTTTTTTCATTCTGGGCCAGCTTTAGCTCTGGCTCCAGCTATGGGGCCTCTGCTGCTGAAAGCAGGTATCTGGTTTGTTTGGGTTCTATAATCGAAACAATGTATAACTCCAGCTCTGAGATCCCGGCTTGCTGAAAGCAGGTTTCTGGGGTTTTGTTTAACTTCTATATTTGTTACAATGTTTCAAACTGCAGGCTCCAAGGCTGGCAAGGCAGGCGGGGAAGGTTGTTTTCCTCCGTGACTGAAGCAAGCAAGCCTCATGTTAGCTTCAAACTGCCTGGCTACCGGCCGCCATCTTGGCTGGCAGTTAATTTGCATATCGCCCTGATTAGCCAACGGGAAGGGTAGCGGTCGTACGCTAATTACCAGGTTTCTCTTTTATTATATAGGACTAGTGGCCCGGTGCACAAAATTCGTGCACGGGGGAGGTGGTGTTCCTCAACCCAGCCTGCACCTTCTCCAATCTGGGACCCCTTGAAGGATGTCCTACTGCTGGTTTACAGGGATTGGGCCTGAACTGGCAGTCGGACATCCCTTTTGCAATCCGGGACTGCTGGCTCCTAACCGCTCACCTGCCTGCCTGCCTGCCTGCCTGATTGCCCCTAACCACTCTGCCTGCCTGCCTGCTTGCCCCCAACTGTCCCCTGCCGCCGGCCTGCTTGCCCCCAAATGCCCTCCCGCCAGCCTGATCACCCCCACTGCTCCCCATGCCAGTGTGCTCATCCCCAGCTGCCTCCCCTGCCAGCCTGCTCACCCCCAACTGACCCCCCTGCTGGCCTGCTCACCCCCATCTTCCCTCCCTACTGGCCTGCTCGCCCCCAACTGCCCCCCTGCTGGCCTGCTCACTCTAAACTGCTCCCCCCTGCTGTCCTAATCACCTCCAACTGACCCCCACTGACAGCCTGCTTGCCCCCAACTGGCCCTCCTGCTGGTCTGCTTACACTCAACGGCCCCGCCCTCCCACCAGCATGATCACCCACAACTGCCCTCCCCTCTTGGCCTCTAACCACCTCTACCTCAGCTCTGCCACCATGGCTTTGTCCAGAAGAACATCTGGAAGGTCTCCCAGTCTAATTAGCATATTACCCTTTTATTAGTATAGATAGAGGCCTGGTGCATGGGTGGGGGCCAGCTGGTTTGCCCTGAAGGGTGTCCCAGATCAGTGTGGGAGTTCCCTTGGGGCATGGGGTGGCCTGGGTAAGGGGCCTGTGGTGGTTTCCAGGCCAGCCACACCCTCATGGGGTGGGGGTCCCCACTGGGGTGCCTGGCCAGCCTGGGTGAGGGGCTGATGGATGTTTGCAGGCTGGCCACAGCCCCTGGCGACCCAAGCTCCCAGCCCCTCCTTTTTTTTTTCAGCGCCTCCTTGAGCGGAGGGAAGCAGATATCTGGGATTTATTTATCTTCTATAATTGAAACTTTGTAGCTTTGAGCGGAGGCCAGGGCTGGCCAGGGCAGGTGGGAAGCTTGGCTTCCTCCATTACTGGGGGCAACCCAAGCCTCCTGCCCTCTCCAGCTCCGTGGCCGCAGCCATCTTGGTTGGGTTGATTTGCACACTTGCTCCTGATTGGCTGGTGGGCGTGGCTTGTGGGTGTAGCAGAGTGACACCAATTTGCATGTTTCTCTTTTATTAGTGTAGATTAGCTATAGAGAATAATGCTTACGAAATAATAGTATTTTTAAAATTCTAGGCTGTTTATATTAAATCTGAAGTATATGGGAGAATTAAACATTAACACTGTTTATGTAAATACATACATAATGAGCAGTTATTGGAATTACCCCTCCCCCCAGTATAATTTGGGTTCTGCTAGATTTCTGTATGCAAATAAAGAGTTTAAATAAGCACTAGGATCCTTGAGTTTTTAAGTGAAGAACCTGAGTTTTATCCTTGAATGCTACTAATTAGCCTTTGTACTTAAGACAACCCACCTATTTCTGAGGCCTGGGTTTTCTCATTCATAATACAACCTAATGCCCACAGCTTTCATATTAAAAGCTGATTTAGAAATTTTAATGAGTTGAGAAAAAGTTTAGAGATTTTACTGAGTTAAGAAAAACATTTATATTTTCATAGAAACTTGTTTCTTTACTCTTTAAAACTAAGAAAATTCTTTTTTAAGAATTGATATGCTAATATGCTAATTAGTTGGGTTTTGGTTTAGGACCTAGAAAATCTTTGGTGTTTGAATACCATTTAATAGCTCCTATAATTAGGCCTTCTTTTTTAAAAATATATTTTATTGATTTTTTACAGAGAGGAAGGGAGAGGGATAGAGAGTTAGAAACATCGATGAGAGAGAAACATCGATCAGCTGCCTCCTGCACACCTCCTGCTGGAGATGTGCCTGCAACCAAGGTACATGCCCTTGACCGGAATTGAGCCTGGGACCTTTCAGTCTGCAGGCCGACGCTCTCCACTGAGCCAAACTGGTTAGGGTAGGCCTTCTTAAAACTTGGTTTAGGAAATTGAATTCAGTATCTGAAGATCCCTTCAAGTTCTGAAATTATGTTGTTTTTGTTTTTTCAATCCCCATTCGGTATAAACTGCTCCCTCAGGATTACTGTCAATAATACCTGAGGTGTGCCCTAACCAGTTTGGCTCAGTGGATAGAGCGTCAGCCTGCAGACTGAAAGGTCCCAGGTTTGATTCTGGTCAAGGGCATGTACCTTGGTTGCAGGCACATCCCCAGTAGGTGTGCAGGAGGCAGCTGATCGATGTTTCTCTCCCATCGATATTTCTAACTCTCTATCCCTCTCCCTTCCTCTTTGTAAAAAATCAGTAAAATATACTAAAAATAATAATAATACCTGAGGTGTGACTGTCTTGACATGCTTGTGCATTGCTTGCTTCGTTTTTCTGGTGGTGCTTTTATTTTCTGATCTGCCATTCATGTTAAGAATTTGTTATTAGGTATTTCATTGTAAGTTCGTTTATTGATGTAAAAAGTTCATTTTTCAATGTTCAGTGTAAATATCTCTTTGTAATGTTATATCATGAGATCATTCGCTGAGTTAAGGACAGTGACTAAATCAAACAAATGTAATTTAAGATGCTTGAGGGCAGACAAGTAATAACAATAGAAACTGTTGCATAATCTGTTATAATTTTATAATTAGATTCAGATTCTGATTATAAACCCTATATTTTATAACTGAGTGATAACTAATCATTATGAGGAAGAACAAACTGAATGACATCCTTAGGAAGATAATGCTGTAGCTTAAATATAGAACAATTTTTTAGAACTATTTTAAATAGCTTAACCTGATTTCTTTAAAGCAATTGATATTCAGATTGTTTTAAATTAAAAACCTGTTTTTCTAAGAATTTTACTATTCAATGATGAGTACTGTAATTTACAGTTTAAAATTACATAATTATCTAGTGAAAGGGTAATTTAGTTTAAGTGGGTAATAAACTGTATTGCCATTAGCTTTAAGAGAGGCAGTATATTAAAGTAGCTCTTGAAGGTGTCAAAATTAAATTTAAAATCTAGTGTTTTTGCTCTTTTTTAAGAAGCAGAATTAAATATCCAACACAGCTTTAACTTCTATGTTAAATGAGGTTTCAAGTGCAAAAACAGTAACTTATTTTTAAATCTGACTAAAATGTTAGTGTGATTAAAAATAAGAAAATATATCTTACGTTTATCTTCACTGTTACTCATTTCTTTGTGTAGAGTTAGGATTCCATGTAGTAGTATACTTCTGTCTGAAGAACTTCCTTTAATATGTCTTGTAGCACAGGTCTGTTGGCAGTTAATTCTCCCAGCATTTTTCTTTCTGGAAAAAGTCTTCATTTCACCTTCAGTTCTTACAGGTTTTTTCCCTTTCAGTCTTTTTTTAAAATGTCATTCTGTTGTCTTCTGGTTTGATAGTTTCTTTTTTTTTTTTTAAATATATTTTATTGATTTTTCACAGAGAGGAAGGGAGAGAGATAGAGAGTTAGAAACATCGATGAGAGAGAAACATCGATTAGCTGCCTCCTGCACACCTCCTACTGGGGATGTGCCCGTAACCCAGGTACATCCCCTGGGTTTTTTTTTTTTTCTCTTTATCCAGTTCCTTTATTTGAGCGGAGGGCACCCAGAAGACGCCATCCACTTGCAAACTCAGGGCCAACAAAGGATGGCCCAGTCTCTCCCGGCTTAGCCCTGCGTCACCGTCCATGGGCGGCAGCTCTGCCCCGCACCTGCAGGCCATGTCAGGTAGACGTGTCCATCTCAGGGACCTCAGTGGATACTTCGGTGGGCACTGCCAGCCGCTGGGGGGGCACATAGGAGCCCATACCCGCTGCCCTCTCAGCCTCTTCCTGAGTGTAGGGCTCCACGCTCAGCTGCTTTAGCCTTTTCTTGTGGTCTTTGGATCGGAGGTGGGTCTTCAGGTTGGCGGAATCGATTCCTTGACCGGAATCGAACCTGGGACCCTTCAGTCCGCAGGCTGACGCTCTATCCACTGAGCCAAACCGGTTTCGGCTGATAGTTTCTGATGAGAAGTGTACTCTACTTTTTATCTTTGTTCCTCTGTGTCTAATATAACTGGAGTCCTAGAAGGAGAAGAAAGAATGGAGAAGAAAAATATTTGAAGAGAGACCATTTGAACCATTTGAAATTATTCCATAGCTCTTGGATGGTCTCTATTTTTCCTTCTCCTATTATATTTCAGTTTGAATAATTTCTATTGTTTTATCTTTAAGTTCACTGATTCTTTGCTTAGCTGTGTCCAGTCTGCTGGTGGGCCTATTAAAGGAATTTTTTTATCTCTGAGATAATATTTTTTGTTGTTACTGTATTTCTAGGATTTTCATTTGACTTTTTCTTAGATTGTCTGTCTCTTTGCTGAAATTTCTCATCTGTTCATGAGAATTGTCCACCTTTTTCATGAGAGTCTTTAACGTGTTCATTATAGTTATTTTAAAGTCCTTGTCTGGTTATTCTAAAATCTGGATCATCTCTGGGTCTGGTTTTGTTGATCACTTTATTTCTTAGCAGTGGTTTGTTTTTCCTGTTTCGAGTGGGTCTCATAATTTTTTTTTAAATTCCCACCTGAGGATATGTTTGTTGATTTTAGAAAGAAAGGGAGAGAGAGAGAGGTGAGAGAAATATCAATTGGTTGGCTCCATTACATGCCCAGCCTGGGGACTGAACCCTTAACCTAGATATGTGCCCTGACTGGGAATTGAGCCCACAACCCTTTTGGTGTGTGGGATGAAGCTCCAACCAACTAAGCCGCCTGGCCAGGACTGTCTCAAAATTTTTTATTAAATGCAGGACTTTATATGCATAGCAGTACAGACTGAAGTATGTAGTATTTATGCCAGCAAATAGGCTGCTGCTTGTTAGCCTAGAATGTGAAGAGTTGATTTAATCTCCTCAGGAGTAAGCTGAGTTTGAGTTGGGTTGTTGTTATGGCTACCTTCAGTGTGCCACAGGCTTCAAAGTCTATAGAATTGCTGCTGTTGCCATGTCCCTGTGCTGCAGGGTTATTCTCAGTGTTAGTGCTGTATGTTAGGTTTTAGCCATCTCTGCATGCCTACACCACAGAAGGGTTTGTCAGTCCACACACTTCTCTTCCCCCAGTGGCAGACTTCTGTTGCTTGTTACTTAGTGTTTGGCTCATGGTGGGGGCAGGAAGATTTCTTTGCTGGCCTGGTCCATTTGTAGTCTTTGGCAAACTCTGTATTAGGATCTTGAGAATTGGACTGTATTTTTGCCTTTGAGAACTCATGGTAGCCACACTATTCCTTGTATCTGGTAACCTTGCCTGCTTCTTGGCACCTTCTATTATTCAAAGCAAAAGACTTAAGCCATTGGGGAAGAGCGACCTCAAGACCAGAGTTTTTGCAGTTTCATATTCTTCATTGCATGTAATTCCATGACTTGATCATTATATCTTAGAGCAGTTCTTTTCTCATTTGTGGTTGTGCATGAGAGTCACCTGGGAACTTTAAAAATTTCTGATGCCCAATTAAATCAGAATTTCTGGAGTGGTATTTCTTTTAGGGTCTCCCAAGTCACTCCAACATTTGGGGGGGGGGGTCCTGAGAACCATCTGCTGTCCCCATTCCTCACCCTCATTCCATCTCCAATATGTTTATAGTTTGGTTAATCCTGTTTATTTTTGAAAACTCAGACGTAGCAATGTGTTCTCTTGCAATCTTCTTTGACATTCTTTTCTTTTGCTGAGGACTCTATATCCCATAGTATTAGCTGCACACTGTGCTCTGAAGAACCTAAGGTATTAGAATATATGCCATTGAAGTATCATTAGTTAAATACCAAATGTGTCAGTTCTTGATAATATATGAAAATACTGTGACTAATTTTCAATGGGGTTTGGGACAATGCAGCACCCAGGACATATGTCAAGTCATCTAGACCAGGAATCAGTAACTTTTTCTGTAAAGGGCTAGTACTCAACACACTCAACATATAGTAACTGCAGTAAATATTTTTGGCTTTGCTGACCATATGGTCTCTATCCCAACTACTCGACTCTGCCATTGTAGCATGAACATAGCCATAGACAATGTGAATGAGCATGTCTACATTCGAATAAAACTTTATGAACAATTAAATTTGAATTTTTTGTAATTTTCATGTGCCTTGAAATATTGTTTTATGAATTTTTTCAGCCATTTCAAAATGTAAAAACAATTTTTAGCTCACAAACTCAAAGGCTAACACGAGCCAAATAAACAAGGTTTAAGTATATATGGGCCACAAAAAAAACAAAAGCTTCAGTTTTCATAGAAACATAGGTTTATTTTGATAGAAACATGCTGAATACAAAGGGCTGAAATAAATGTTAACAAAAATAATAGAACATTTTAATAAAAATTAATATTTTTTCTTGCACATTAGCTTACCAGACACTGAATAACTGCACAAATTAATAAGTGTAACGAAATTAAACCCATTTTTCTTGTTCTTCAGCAACAAAATATTTTCTGTTGCATACACCAAACAGTACAAGACTAATGATGTGGCAATAGGTTGCTAAAATATTCGCTGCTAGAATTAGTGGAGAGAAATGGTGTGTCTGCACGTCAGGCGCTTAAGGGAAATGAATTCAACACTATTATAGTAATCAGTTATTACGAATGTTGTAGTTATTAATAACTAGAGGCCTAGTGCATGAACTTCATGCACAGGTAGGGTCCCTAGGCCTTGCTGGTGATCAGGGCCAATCAGGTTCCCCACCTCCCCACCTCCTCCTTCCCTCCCCACCCATGCGCCCCCACCTTGCAGTTCCCTGCCTCCTCCTTCCCTTGCTCCCTCAGTGCCCCACCACCGCCGCTGGTCACCCACCATGTTCCACGCCACCCCCTGGTGGTCAGTGCACATCATAGTGAGCAATCGAATTCCTGGTCTCCCGGTTGAACTCCCGAGGGGACACTTTGCATATTAGCCTTTTATATATATAGATTATGTATAACAGGATATTGTAAAGAGTAAGTTACGAAATTTGTATTAAAACATTTCTTACATACCATTATGTTGACTGGGTTGCAAAAATATTCATTGTGGGCCGCGAGTTTGACATGCTTGCTGCACAGAAACGTAGTGGATCAGACAGTTATGGGTCATGGGCCATATCTGAGGCTGACCTCTGATCTGGGGACTTTTTCAGATACAAATGCATCATTTTCCTGAGAACCTGCCTCTGTTGGATATATCCCCAAATTTAGAAGTTATTGCTGTTTGAAACTAAAAGAGAGCAAGTTCCACACCTTAGATTTGCTAGAATGAAAAAAAGTTTGAGATACTGAGATAGCCTAATTTGAACACAAATTACTTAAGCTTATCGTGTGCACCATTTCTATAAAGAAGGTGTACAATTATGAACAGTCCCCAAATATAGTCTTACTGGCATGGTATCTTCAGCTTGAGGCTCAGAATATGTTGAATACATAGTACATTTTTATTTTTTTTTTATTTTTTTTTAAAATATATTTTATTGATTTTTTACAGAGAGGAAGGGAGAGAGATAGAGAGTTAGAAACATCGATGAGAGAGAAACATCGATCAGCCGCCTCCTGCACATCTCCTACTGGGGATGTGCCCGCAACCCAGGTACATGCCCTTGACCGGAATCGAACCTAGGACCTTTCAGTCCGCAGGCCGACGCTCTATCCACTGAGCCAAACCGGTTTCGGCCATAGTACATTTTTAGTATCTACTTGCTACTAAAGGGTTTACACGATATTAAAGGGTTAGATACTCTACAGAAGATTAAAAATATATTTAGTGTTATTTAATGAGATAGGTTTTCTTGTTTTGTGACTTTTGGATTTTTTTAAACAAATACCTCTATGAACCTTTAGCTTAGAGTAGTGATTTCTGTCTCTGTTGCATGCCCTGATTATTTGATAAAAACATGGTAGTTTAGGTCCTACCTCCAGAGGATATTAGTTGCTCTATGGGTAATTATCATGAGCTGCCTGGGTTGAGAACCTTTGGCTTTGATGAACTATAGAATGAAAACCTATTTTTTTTGTTAATCCTCACTGAGGATATTTTTTCCATTGATTTTTTTAGAGAGTGGAAGGGAGGAAGGGAGATGGGCGGGGGCAGAGAGAGAAAAAAACATCTATGTGTGAGAGACACAGGGATTGGCCTCCTGCACGTGCCCCAGGGTCAGGGAACAAACCTGCAACCCAGGTTGGTGCCCTTGACCCGAAATTGAACGTGAGACCCTTTGATGCTAACCACTTAGCAACTGGCCAGGGCAAAAAACTATTTTTTAAAGACAGTATGTTTGTAGTAAAAATTTTTTTAAAAAGTGTTTCCAGCGGTTTGTTAAAAAAATAAGCAAATAATAAAGAATACATAAAATGCCATTCACCTCCTATCTTATCTTTAAAAGATAGCCATTGTCAAGTATTTTGTTTGCTTATACATTTTATGTACATATGTAAACATGTAATTTCTTAAACAAATAGGATCAAACGATAGGTACTATTCTTTGACCTGTCTTTACTCAGTTAATATATTCCAAACATTGAGAGAAGTTCAATTTTCATAAATAACTTTCCCAAGGATTAAAATCAAAAGCACAGAATATAATTTCTGAGTGACTTGGCAACCAGAGCTGATGAGCTGCAGATTTCAAGCAGGACTATTTCTAGTATTGTTTGGAGGCTGGAACAAATCACAGCTCTCCTTCCTCTTGTCCCACTAAAAAAGGAACAAACACTGCAAAAATCCAGGCAAAACTACTTTAAGATGAAGCGTATGGACAGCCTTCAATAGGGAGAAATAATCCAAAGGACTTCCAAGATGTGCCCAGGAAGAAGGGATACTTCTTCCATGGAATTAAAGCGATCGTACGATGGCATGCTCCAAAGTTTCTGTGTTGTGCATTGTACTTTAATTTTTTTGTATTTGTTTAGCACTAGCAAAGGCTGCCTCTGGCTTCCTCCCTTCACTGTTGCTTAATTGCTAGAAAGTTGGATCAGATGAGTTATAGATGGAAAGGAAAAACTGGGATTTGAGTGTTCAAGTTAGCTGTAGGACCTAGACAGTTGAAGAAAAAAATTGAGATATTCTACTCCTGTCCTCTTAGTACCTGTTCTTCCTCTAGGGCTTCTGGATATCTCTTCTTGCTCTACTTTTAGGATCCTACGTTTCTCTTCATCTGAACTAACCCAGTAGGTTTCCTGGGTTTGCCAATGGTGAGTAGAACCTTAGACAGGCTTGTTTACCCAGAACAGATCAAGATCTTTAGAGGCCCTGCTCAGTGACAGGGTTGTGTTAATCTATCAGGTAATTCAAAATAATAGTAGTAACATGACACCTAAGTTAGTTATAGATATTTTCAGTGGAGTTTAATTTTTTCCATGATATATTATTATTTTTTTTAAAGCGAGAGAAACAAAAGTAAATTTGAGTTTAGGTACTTCGTTCTCAGTCAGTTTAAGGGTTAATCCTGGACTGGTCATTAGAGGACCATTTAAGATTCCTTTTTAGTTATGTAATTGTTCGATATCGTGGGGTTTGTTAAAACATTAATTTTAAAATTTCGTTTTCCTAATTATTAGGTAAATGTATTATTGATGTCAATATCTATATAGTCAGCCAAAGAATATTACTAGTATTTAGTGTCAAATAATCCCACATTCATAGTGTTAAATGCAGTCAAGAAATTTTTAATCTACTTGTATTATAAGGACAACAAAGAAAAGTGCTTTAGGGGGAATACATCTGATAAGCTATCAGAAGTGGTCTTAGGATACTAGGCACATTGTTGACTTATTAGGATTATGTTTTCTGTTGCAGAGCCCTTTCTTGTCTTAGAGCACTCCCTACAATGCAGTAGTACTCCTTTATATTTTTACTTTATTGAGTTCACTTTGGAAAATTATATCTTTTTAAATATAAATTTTATCTTCTGAGCAGGTTAAGCCTTTTTGTCTTTAATTCATTTATTATAAGTTGAAGCTATTGGTTTGGGAGTGATAGCATGAAAGCACTATTTCCCTGAAAACTGGAAGAGAGAAAACCTTTTAAAAGGAAAGCTGTGTCTTGTTTTCCTTAATCACCAGTATCTATCTCCATGCCATTGAGAAGCATGCATGGTACTTTAAAGTACACTGGATTATATATCAGATGTCTCCAGTAAAATGATTTCGAATGATTCAAGTCCATTTTAAGGATCAGTTCTTTAGAATTTGGAGTCTCCCTTCCTTTTACTTTATAAATTTAACTTTTTATTTTGAGATAATTATAGATTTACATGCAGTGTAAGGAATAAAATAGGGTGAGCCCCTGTCCTCTTTACCCACTTTACCCAATGGGAACCTCTTGGAAAAGCACAGTATAATATCCAAACCAGGATATTAATATTGATGCAATCCACAAACCTTCAAACTTCACTGGTATTGTATACTTGTACTCATTTGTGTGTGTGTGTGTGTGTGTGTATGTCTTTAGTCGTATACAGTTTATCACTTTTATATATATTCTCATCATCACAGTCAAAATACAAAACAGTTTTATTGCCACAAAAACCCCTAGTGTTACCCCTTTATAACCTGCTTCCTTTCTCCAGAGAGATTTTTGTTTGTTTTGTTAAGTGCCTATTCAGTTATGGTCTTGACTTAAAATAATTACCTTTTAAATTTCTACCTAAAAGTTTTAAAATTTTTACTTATTTGTTTATGTGGTTAAGAAATTTATATATGTAAAAGCCTAAGCGACCAAATGACCGGTTGACCAGTTGCTATAATGCACACTGACCAGGCGGCAGATGCTCAACATAGGAGCTGCTCCCTGGTGGTCAGTGTACTCCCACAGCCAACTTCCCGTGGCCAGCCAACCTCCCGCAGTCCCTCCCCCCGGCGGCCGGCCCCAACCAATTGGCCCCGCTCACCAGCCAGGCTGAAGGACCCCACCCATGCACGAATTCGTGCACCAGGCCTCTAGTATATAATATAAAAGTTATCATCTTATTCATGCAGTTCAGTAGTAAGCACATTCATATTGTTGTGCACTAGATCACATCGTTTTTGTCCCTGCACCCATTAAGCAACAGCTCCCCTTTTCCCTCTTTCCCATTCCCCTGGCAGCCACCATTCTGTTTTCTGTTTCTGTGAATTTGACTACTTTAGATACATATAAGTGGAATTAAACAGTACTTGTCCTTGTAACTGGCTTATTTTATTTAGCATAAAGTCCTCAAGATTCATCCATGTTGGAGCAGATGACAGGATTGCTGCCTTTTTAAAGCTGAGTAATATTATTCCATTGTATGGAATAAATAAGCTTTAATTCATCCATTTTTATTTTCTGACTTTTATTGACTTTTATATTCCATAGAGTGAATACTAGCACAAATAGCAGATGAAATATTTTGCATATAGAACATTTGTATAACAAGGATAAATATCAAGGTGACATCTAAACATTCTAGAGTTAGCTCTTTTAGCTATAGGTAACAGAAATCTTATCTGAACTAATTTAAATAAAAAGAGGGATTTTATTACAAGGAAACTGAGATTGAATCTGAGGATGGAATGTGGCAGGGCCTTAGAAATGGAACTTGGTTGTCTCTAGTCTTTGATGGACCTGTTGTTGTTTTTTCACTGTGTATGGTGGCTTTTATCACATGACTAGAGACCTGTTACATGGATTTGTGCACCGGTGGGGTCCCTCGGCCTGGCCAGTGCCCTCTCGCAATATGGGACCCCTCGGGGATGTTGGACTGCCGGTTTCGGCCCATTCCCCACAGGCCAGGCCGAGGGACCCAACTGGTGCAAGAATCTGTGCACCGGGCTGGTTTCAGCCTGATCCCCACAGGCCAGACTGAGGGACCCCACCGGTGCACAGATCTGGGCACCGGGCCTCTAGTATGCATATAAGATCTTTGATTAATCTCTTCCTCCCCTCCCCCTTCCCCCCTTCTCTCAGATTCATCAGTCTGTTCCATGTTTCCATGCCTGTGCGTTGAGCGTCTGCCCCCTGGTGGTCAGTGAGCATCATAGCTACCAGTCAAATGGTCACTTAGGCTTTTATATAGAGAGATGATGAAATGGCTCTTTACAAATCATGGACCCTTTGGGTTCAGCCTCCCAAAGACCTGCTTGCTCAATTGGTCCCAGTACAGGACTCCCAGGGGGAGGGAATGACTGGCATGGCTGGCCTCAATGGCCTGCCCTAATATGCCTGACCACAAGTATGGTCAGGAAACTGGAGCCGATGCGAGGGCTAAGCAATATCTATGGGAGCTGTGTGCATCAACTGGGGGGCTGCGGTTGTCAGAGAGAAAGGGAATGAAGGCTAGAGAGACCAAATGAAAGGTATGCTCATTAACTCTATAAACTCAACTTCTGTGAACAGTACTTGAGTATATATTGAAGAATAATGGAGTTGAAAGTTTTGGGTAAAGACTATTAAAATTATATAAGGTAAAGAATTCTTAATTAAATAAAAAATTCTGACTGTTTAATAGTGTATATAAAGTTGAGAGCCAAGGTGGGAATCACATGAAATTCTTAAAATTATAAAAGATAAATTTACTGACTAATTTCTGGAATGATTTGAATTGAGGAATAGATTTTTAAATGTCTTAGCACCGCTATTTAGTGTAGAAAATAGAAAATTACATATCAAACAGTAATAAGTTGTACAATTAACTTCAGGAGATTTGAAAATATATGAGGGGTGTCTTAGACAAATTGATGTACTATGGCTACATAATGGAAATATTTAGAGGAAATTAGTGTGTAGCCTTACCTTCTGAAGTCATGGAGAGAATTATTTTCCCATCAAGCATTAGCAAGGATGGTAATTGTTAAAATTTATTTAGTACTGCTATGTGTCAGGTACTGTAGTAGGCATTTTTGTACCTATTATCTCATTTAACCTTCCCCAAACCAGGAGTGCTCACAATTTGTTAAATTGAATTTGCTAAGATATTTTTCTACAGAATTATTAACACTTTGCTTTTCCTTTCAGAGATGTGGTACTGGATCTTTCTCTGGGCTCTCTTCTCCTCTCTGTTTGTCCATGGTGCTGCGGGAGTGCTGATGTTCGTCATGCTGCAGAGGCATAGGCAGGGGAGAGTGATCTCCGTCATTGCAGTCAGCATTGGATTTCTGGCTTCTGTAACTGGAGCAATGATCACTAGTAAGTTGATTTTGTTTTGTTAAAGGACAGAATTTTATATGCACTTACGGTGTTGGTAACATTATTCTTATTGTACCTGCAACATGTATTCTTTCATGTAGAATATTTTTTCAGCACTAATTGCACTTCACCTAGGATAAAGATCAGTTCACTTATTCATTAAAATAGTTTTTTACTACTATGTTAAGACTCATTATGTTTTGTGGGAAATGCAACAACTTGTAAAATTTGGCAAAGGGCAAAGCAATTCATGGGAAATTGTGTCTTACAGTGGATGTAATTTCTGTTTTAAAGGATCTCACTATCTCATAAGGGGGAAAGGTAGGCACACAAATATGATAGTGAGGGTTGTCCTTAAAAAAGAGTGAAAATATAGCTTTTAGGTCCTTGATGTCATCTGCCCGTAACTACAAAATAAAATTGTACTTCCTTCTTATACACAAATTACGTCACAAATCTCCTCGGCCTATTAGAAATTGGCCACTTTAGAGTGTCCTCTAGCTATTTGCAAGTTTTCTACTGTGCTGCCTTGTGTATTTCATGCATGGTCTCAGGTTCATTCCCTCTGCCCACTCCTCTTTTTTGTTTTAATTCTCATCTGAGAATATGCTCTTACTATTATTTTTAGAGGAGGAAAAGAAAGAGAGAAGGAGAGAGAGGGAAGGAAGGAGGGAGGGAGAGGGAAAGAGAGAGGGAAAGGGAGGGAGGGAGAGGAAGAGAGAGAGAGAGAGAGAGAGAGAGAGAGAGAGAGAGAGAGAAATATCAGTGTAACAGAGAAACATTGATTGATTGCCTCCTGTACACACCCTGACCAGAAGATCGAACCCGAAACCTGGGTATGTACCCTGACCAGGAATGGAACCCGAGACCTTTCAGTGTATAGGACGACTCTCTAACCAGCTGAACCACCCGGCCAGGGCTGGCCCTCTCCTCTTAACGCTGTCCTTAGGCTCCAACTCTAGCCTTGGGTTCAAAGCATTAGTACTGGTTTCTGTTGTGCTAGTTGAGCCAGAACTTCGATGCATCTTGTTCAGATTGGAGGATGCCACAGTAGCTTCCTTAATGTGGTCCTTCCAGAAACCAGCTGCTTTTCTATGCTGCTGTTGATTGTCAGTGCCACTGATTAATAGAGGTTTACATTGCCCTTTGCTTCTGGTCTACCAATACTTCCAAATGTCTGGGGCAGCTCACTGCTCTCTGTTTTGAGACTCTCCACAAAGGACTTTTTCCTTTCTGGTTGGTTCTTAACCCCAGAAATAAGAGGAGGTCCTTTTCTTCTATAGCTCTAAGGCCTCTCCTTTTATGTCCCACACTCGCCTTTTCCCAGAGTGATTGGCATATGCTGCCTCAAGAGAAAAGCCCTATGCTATGTCTCTGGGTATGTCCTATGGCACTAATAAGACAATCATAAAATAGTTGTGAGAAGTGGTGAGTAGCCTATTTTTTCCTTCCTTCATTTACTATTTATTTTTTATGTTATTATCTTGTATCAGGTTTTTTTTTGTTGCTGCATTCAACCAGTAACTTTATCATAAGGTGCCTCATCCATTTTGCCATAGATAAGGTTTAAAGCACATGCTCAGGTTTAGCTGAAGTATAGGATGTGCATAGTGAAGAAATAGGAGATTCAGTTGGAAAGATAGAATGGAGCCAAATCCCAGAGGATCTTGGAAAGCCAGCCATAAAGTGCTTCAGTCTGGGGAAAGCAAACAGATATTTTTGAGTGGAGTTGGCAAGGGGCAAAACAGTTCAATGGGAAAATGTGCCTTACAGCTAAATATAGAATACTAGTGTCCTGGTGCATAGATTCATGCACATTGAAAGGAAATTAATTAGAATAAATATTTTAATATCGCTATTCACGTCTTGCTAATGAAAAGAAAATAAATTCTACTGAGTTTCCTATCTACCTACTCTAGGACTTCTGTGAGGGTGAAATGAGATGAGGCATGTGAAAACGCTTCACAAACATTCAGTTAAAGTGTAAAATGTTTGCGCCTGCCTATAAAGCAAGTTGTATTCCTGGGCTGAAGAAACTCCAATGATGCGAGTTGCTAGGGAGAGGAAGTCGGGCATTGCTACGTGATGTCATTACCCGGCGCCCACAGTGACCGTTTCTGGGCTGGGCTGGGCTTTGGGTCACATTTGCACCATGGGTTCTTGGCAGCATTGGTTGCGATTTGGTGGGGTGGTGCTCTGGGGTGGTGGCAGGGCCTGTGTCTCACTTGGGGGAAGCCAAGTGTTGGTTTGTTAGCACCAGGTCTGTGGTGCTGTTTATTTTTAAATAGCCAGTGCGCATCATGGCAGCTCCTGTGTTGAGCATCTGCCCACTGGTGGTCAGTGTGCATCATAGCTACTGGTTGGGTGGACGGACACTTAGCCTTTTTTATATATAGATATGTGAGGAACCAAGAGAAAACTGAAAGAGCAGGGACCTTGTCTGTCTTCCTAACTGCTGTATCCCCAATAACACTACCTGGAACATAATAGATACTAAAACGATGCTGGTTGGTTGGATGGATGGATGAGTGGATGTAGTGAGTGAGAAAGAGCAGAGGAAAGGAAGAAAGAAAGGATGGGCAAGAAAAGAGAGAGAAAGGGAAGGGAGAGGAATTAAGAGGCAATAAGTATAATTTGAACTTGAGGGTGGATCTTAGCTAGAGTGGCAGTGGGTTGGAAAAGGAGTTAATGTTAGGACTATGGCAGAGGGAAAACCCCCAATTAATTACTATTTACTTTGATGGCATGCAAAGAGGCATGAAAGGAATCCCAGTGTTTCTGATGTGGCCTCTATGGGAATTGTGAAACAGCGAATGAGGAGAGAGAAGGAACAGCTTGTTCAGGCGTCATAGAATGTGTGTGTGTGTGTGTGCTTATTGGCATAAATGTTTAAAGAAATGTCATTCTACTTTCATTTATCTCAGTGGTATATATACATTTATTGCCTACTTTCACTTCAGTCAAGAATAAAAATAAGCCAATGATTTTAGAAACTACAATGTTACATGTTCAAATCTTCGAAAATATAAGTCTGAAACAATTTCAAGTAAACAAATGTTAGTAAGAAAACATTTAAATTTATTCTGGCTGATTTTCTGACCTGCAAACACTTGAATTAAGAAAACTAGCCAATGTGAATATTTAACTAAATTTTCCTAATGTGATTTGTGAGTGTCGGAGCACTCACAGCTTTATATTCAGTGCAGCAAACAGTTCTTGGATATCTATATTGAACAAGATACTGAATATCTATATATATAAAAAGCTAAGTGATTGAGCACACGTTCATCCAATGCTGGTACATATGACGCACACTGGCAATTTAAAAACAAACGTTGACTTGTGCATGTGCAATATATGTTAAAATATTTTGTATTTTAATTATATAGTACTATATTATATATACTATATTGACATGTAATTTTTTGCAGTAACGTAATTACCGCACAAATCTTCTAATTAATTTTCTTTCAATGTGCACGAATCCATGCTCCAGGCCACTAGTTGATACATATCTCTCATATTTTGCTACTTCTTAGATTTTATTCTCAGAATAGAGTGATTTTTTTTTTCATTTTAGTTAGTATAGATAGTTAATACCAATATTGAAAGAAACTGAGTTACTATGTAATACCATCTTTTGGCAATATACACATATCTGTCTAATTTTAGCAAGGTATTAAGTTACATCTCATTGTTGGTTAATTTGCATTTCTCTGATTATTAAATGAATTAGAATATCTCTTCATTTCAGGTATATGGCATTCAGGTCATAATTTAGACTTGGTCTAAAGTCTACCTTTGTATCTGGTGTTAGATAGGCAATTTTTACACCAGCCACTAAAGTATACAGCTCCTCATTGATTTGTAGTATCTCTTTTTTTGTGTGTATTATGCCCTCAGGTACATGGATATGTCTCTGAACCTCTGTTCTGATTTGTTAGTCTTTTTATCTGTTCTTGAAGCAAGGCCACATTTTATATCCCTATGAATTTGTGGTGCAGGCAAACCTCACTTTATTGTGCTTCACAGATGTTGCATTATTTTACAAACTGAAGGCAAACCCTCCACCAGCAAAAAGGTTATGACCTGCTTTATTGCAATACGCACTCTATTGCAGTGGTCTGGAACCAAACCCACAGTATCTCTGAGGTATGCCTGTATTTCTCAATATCTGATAGGGCTAGGTTCCTCTCCTTTCTGTTTTTTTTTGTTTGTTTGTCTGTTTTTTTAACTCAGGGTTAACATAGCTATTCATGTATATTGATTCTTTCACGTAAATTTTTAAAAATATCTACTTAGTTCCTAAAAGAGTATAACTATGATTTTAATTGGGATTTAATTGAATGTAGAGGTTAATATGAAAGGAATTGGTATATTAAATTAATCCACCTAAGAACATTAATATACCTTTATTTATTCAGATCAACTTCTGCCTTTTGTTAGAGGTTTAAAATGTTTTTCTCCATAGGAAGGTTATATATTTTAAGTTATTTCCTAATCTCATTATGCTGTGGTTATCTGCATGGTATCTCTTTTGACTACATTGTTTATTTTTATTGGTGTAGAGAAATGCTGCTAAGTTTTGTATGTTGAATTTATAAAAGATTACAAAACAAAAACACTGGTTCTTTGCAAAGTTAATAAGATAAATAGATTACTAGCAATCTAATAAAAAATGAGTTAAGGCAGAAAAATAAAATATAAAACAATCTAGAAAAAATAGCCCAGCTGGTGTGGGTCAGTGGTTGAATTTTGACCCAGGAACCAAGAGGTCAAAGTTCAATTCCCAGCCAGGGCACATGCCCAGGTTTGGGCTTGATTCCCAGTGGGGGCATGTAGGAGGCAGCCAGTCAATAATGTTTCTCTCTCATCAATGTTTCTACCTCTATCTCAGTCCCTTCTTCTCTCTCTAAAATCAATAAAAACATTTTTTTAAAAGAAAAAAGAACCACAGATCCAATAATACAGATGGGGTAAAGAATTATTAAAATAACAGTTTTGTAACAGGTATATATTTCTAAATATAAATATCAAAATTATCATAAGAAGAAAGAGAAAATAAGAATTGGACAATAAGTATTTTTAAACAATTGAAATATTAAATACTCCTTCTCCCCAAAGAACTCCAGGCCCAAATGGGTTTACAGATATCTTCCTAATTTCCAAGAAACAGTTAGTTCCTATTTTATTTAAATTATTGTAGAAAATGCAAAGAGTAAAAGCTGGGGCCACAGCTTATTTACCAAGGCCAAAGTAATCTTGCTGCTAAGCAAGGTAAATACGACACAAGAACAGAAAAGTGCAGGCTCATTACCTTACACATGTTATCCTAGGTATGCAAAGATAGCTCAGTATCAGAAGGAAGTATGGCTGTGTGCCAATAAAACATTATTTATGGATGCCTAAAATTTGAATTTTATACAATTTTCATTGATCATGAAATAGTATTCTTTCTTTGATTTTTTTCAGTTGTTTAAAAGTATAGAAATTGTCCTTAGCTTTCATGCTGTACAAATACAGTGGTGGGCCAGATTTGACCTGCGAGTATAATTTGCCAAACCCCTGATCTAACTACACTCAATGATAGAATCAACACACTAGTAAAACTAAATTTGTCTTAAACTTCATATTTGCTTTCTCTTAGGAAATGAGGGGGAAATCAAATCCCTTTCCTTGGTACACCCCTGCAGGCACTTTGTGTTGCTGTATATTGACACCAACTCAGCCATATTGCTTTCCCCACCAGTCTTCGCTAGCCTCTTAATACTTTTGGGGTCTTTTCTTATTCCTAATTCATTCCTTTTGCCATTGATCATATTGGAAGCGCCTAACACGTATCATTTATTCCAAGCACCCTATTCCACTTCTGTCTTCTTCATTCTCACATAGCTTAGCCTCATATTTCACCAAGAAAATAATGTTCATAATGTTTGTAACTTTTCAGCTGACTATTGTTCAACAAAATACATCTTAAAGTGAATGAAAATTAAAGCACACATTGGGGAAAAACATTTGTGATCATATATAAATATGTAAGATTAATATCCAAACTATATATTTTTAAACTCTATTAATTAAATAAGAAAAAGACGACCCAAGAGCAAAATAGACAGAAGATGTGACAACATTTTATAGATGTAGAAACTTTAATTGCCAGTAATGCGAAAACAATATCAGTCACATCAGGAAAATGCAAATTAATCACAGAGATAACACTTCCCACCCATCAGATTGACAAAATTTAAAAAAACAGAAGATAAGTGTATGGATTTGTAACTGGAATATAAATTGGTACAACTACTTTGGAAAATAATTTGGCATTTTCTAGAGAAACTAGTGATTACATGTGTGTGCCAGGTGTTACATGCAAGGATAGTCACAGAAGCAGTGTTCGTCATTGTGCTTTGGGGCCATAATTAAGTAAAATAAAGGTGACTTGGACACAAGCATCATGATACTACGACAGCGGATCTGATAACTGAGAAGGCCACTAAGTAGCTGATGCCCAGAGAGCACCTGCAGCGTAGAGATGCTAGACAAGGGAGATTTCCACGGAGATCTCATCACACTGCGCAAATGGGCATGCAGTTTAAAACCTATGAATTGTTTATTTCTGGAATTTTCCATTTAATATTTTCAGACCACAGTTGACCACAACAAAGAAAGAGAAAACATAAAACAATATATATTTTTTACTAGTACATACATACAGATGTATGTGTATGCAGTAGCTGAAACCACAGCAAGTGAAACTGTAGATAAAGGGAACTTATGTATATACTAGTGGCCCGGTGCACGAAATTCATACAGGTGTGGGGGGTGTCCCTCAGCCCGGCCTGCACCCTCTCCAATCTGTGACCTCTTGGGGGATGTCTGACTGCTGATTTAGGCCCGATCCCATAGGACCGGGACCACTAGCTCCTAACTGCTCACCTGCCTGCCTTCCTGATCACCCCTAGCCACTCTGCATGCTGGCCTTCTCTCCCCCAACTGCCCCCCTTTGCCGGCCTGCTCGCCCTCAACTGCCCCCCCGCCAGCCTGCTCGCCCCCAACTGCCCCCCCAGCCGGCCTGCTTGCCTCCAACTACCCCCCTCTCTGCCTGCTTGTTCCCAACTGCCTCCCCTACCAGCCTGCTTCCCCCCAACTCCCCCTCCTTGCTGGCCTGATCGCCCCCAACTGCCCCCTCACTGCTAGCCTGATTGCCCCCAACTGCCCTCCCCTCCTGGCTTGATCGCCCCTAACTGCCTCTGCCCGGGCCCTGCCATCATGTCTTTGCCCAGAAGGACGTCTGGAAGGTCTCCCGGTCTAATTAGCGTATTACCCTTTTATTACTATAGAGGCCTGGTGCATGGGTGGGGGTCTGCCTTGAAGGGGGTTCCGGATCAGGGTGGGGGTCACCTTGGAGGGTGGGGCCAGCCTGGGTGAGGGGCTGGGGTGGTTGGCAGGCTGGCCACGCCCCCTTCAGGGTGGGGGGGTCTCCGCTGGGGGGCGTGGCTGGCCTGGGTGAGGGGCTGATGGCTGTTTGCAGGCTGGCCATGCCCCCATCGGGGTGAGGGTCCCTGCTGGGGGGCATGGCCGGCCTGGGCGAGGGGCTGAGGGCTCTTTAGGGACAGTTTACAGGCTGCCCAAGCCCCCGGCTTTGACCCGAAGGACCTCCGGAAGGTCTCTGGAAGGTCTCCGGAAGGTCTCCTGGTCTAATTAGCATATTACCCTTTAATTAGTATAGATAGCATATAATTGTTTTCATCATGTTAAACTTAAAACATTATGGATGAGTCAGGGGTCTCTTTTGAGTAGTATTCCTAAACCAGTGCTCTTTTCAAATGTAATCCTATTTTCTTTTTTTTTTTTTTTTTGTAATCCTATTTTCAGTTTGGCTATATATCCCCCAGATTTTTGCTTCTACATTACATGCATGCATGCATACATACATGTACATGTGTGCCTACATGTATACACATACATCTATAAAAATATAAGGGTAATATGCTAATTAAACCAGACATCCTTCCAGACGAAGCTGGGGCCGGAGGGAAGCTTGGCTTCTGGGTGCCTGCCGGTGGCTGGAGGGAAGCCAGCCCAGGTCCCCAGTGCCTGCATTCAGCCAGAGGGAAGCCGGTGCCGGTGGCAGGGGAAGGAAGGCCTACTCATGCACGAATTTCGTGCATTGGGCCTCTAGAATGTATATATGTACTATTAAAGAATATATATCGTTTTATGTTTTATCTTTCTTTATTGTATAAATTGTATGTTTTATGTTTTTTCTTTGTCAATTCATATAGATTTATATTTTTTTTCTGAATAGATTTCTCTGTCAAGTAATTATAAATTTGGTGTCCTCAAATAATTTATCTCTGTTCTTATTTCTATATATTTGACCATTCTAGGGTATGTAGACAGCTTTTTCTAGAAAAATAGTTTTAAGGCCTTTCAATCTATTAGATGGCATTCTATAATTTAAATATTTCTTACTTTATGATTTCCAAATGTGCTTTTCAAATCATCCACTTAGATACATTATTATATATGCTGTGTTAATAAGGTCAAGTGTTGAATCAGATGGGTCTGAGGCTTCTTGTAATGGTGATTCTCTCATTCTTGGAAGTGCACATTATCTAAAAATCTTTTCTGAAACAAACATCAAGTTCATCTTCTGTTTTTATTAGATGTTACCATAGTGGTCTCCAAATAACCTTAACAAGCAATTTTATATGCTAGATTGTAAAATGGAATCGTCAAATATCCTGATATTTTATATGACATTTAAGAATTAATTTATTTTACTGAAAGAAATAAAATGATTAATATTAAAATGAATAATTTAGAAGTTACATTAAATTGTGTAGTTTTTGTATTATCATTTGTAATCATCAATGTATTGTTATGTATGTTTATAAAATGCTGATGAATTATGGCCAGGTCAATGCCCAGATGAGAGATTATGTACAATAATGAATTATTTATTTTTATGAACATATTTTTTTGTGTCAAGCAGTATGTAGCATAAATATGTATTTTGTGTTGAATAGAAAAGCCTGTTTTTAAGTTAAGTGGGTAAATGTAGTATGATAAAGTGTAACTTTTACCAATCACATGGAAATTCCTTTATAGAAAATTTATAAAAAGAGAATGATCAATGACTAACTCAGTTTTGATGAAATGAAGAGATCTGAAGTTAAAGCCATGCAGTCTCTCTAAAATGAATGACTGTGCCCTTTTGTTTCTCCCTCCTATCTCGTCCAGGTGCAGCAGTAGCAGGCATTTACCGAGTAGCAGGGAAGAACATGGCCCCTTTGGAAGCCCTGGTGTGGGGCGTTGGACAGACTGTACTGACGTTGATCATCTCCTTTTCAAGGATCCTCGCCACACTTTGAGGTTTCTGTGGAAATGTCTGACCTTACATAAGGAAACAGATGTACAGATTCTCTGAAAATGGCATTGTTAGCAAGTGGGAATTAAATTATACAGGAATCCTGGAAGGAGCAGGTCGGAGCATAAGGCCTTGAGCTGTGTGGAAAGATTGCCCTCTGGTGTTCAAGTGATTGCACTACCGCACTGCACCTTACGTGCCTCCGTCCCAGGCAAGGCGAATTACTCTGAGAAGCTACAAGAAAACGCACCTTGTTTAGCTGCCAATCAGGTTAACATTGGTGTTGAATCATCGTTTTTAACAGTGTTGTGTTTAAGTTACAGGGACATTTTGAAGAATTGATATATGTGCCAAACTCTTCTTTTTTTATAAATTGGTCATGTGACAGTTTGCAAGTGTAGATGTAGATGAGACAAGTGCTGTGAAAGTGTTTGACATGAATTCAGGTCACGTAGTGAGACTTTGTAACTAAATCCTGTGTGAGTGCCGAATACCGAATTGTTTACTAGGAGATAAATTATTTTATTTTTAATGTTGAACTTTTTTGGGATTTAGGGCTTTAATATGGTTAGGCATTATTGTTATTTAATTTATGTGGAAAATAATATTAATGGAAAACTAGCTAAACTCTTTTAAGGACTCAAAGTAGATCTATAGGGTTCATCCTTTTCATGAACATAAATAATACTTTTAATAGTTTCCCTCATACATAAATGTTCTATTGATATGAATTAAAAAACTTTATCGGTAACACACATTGATTGTAGTTTGTGTGTCATAAAAATATTATTTGAAATTTTTCTTATAAATTTTGTTAGAAAACAAGTCTGAAATGCATGTTGCATTCTTTGACCCTCTAAAGAAAGTTTTGCCCTGTGTCTCATGGAGAAAACATCTTCACAACTGTTCCTCAGTGGGGTTCTATGACTTGTTGCCTATGTCTTGATTTTTGACAAAGTGTAAGCAGTCTTTAATTCTGGAGTATTAACTATATTTAAAGAGTGGCCTAAATTAGGCTGTGAAAACAAAAAGCCTCATTTGTAGATAAGTAACAGTAAGTTATCTAGGGAGATTAATAAACTATCTTACTTTGGATATGTGGTAACAAAATTTCACTGAATAAGAATTGAGGAATTTAGTAAATCTGGCAGTCCATCTCAGTGTTTAAAACAGTACTGAAATATATTTGAGTGATTCATTTTGTTCAGTTCTTGATTTATGCTAAGTTTATTAGAATGTGATGGCATTTATTGGAAATGAAAAAGTCTTTAGTATAAAATATTTTAAGAGATTTTGGCAACATATAATTGTTTTTAAGACTACAGGAAGTAAGGGAAACAGAACCTGCTTGAACTTATCTCCTCCTGACATTTTTTAAAACCAGGTACAATTATAAATGTTCTTACTCAAAGGAGAGCTATTGCAGAGAATGCGAAGTGAAGGACAATCCAGAAAAACATCAGCGTGCTTCAGCCTTGCTGCTTTAGAACCTGGTTGGGTAACAAGTAGGTTCCTATTAGGTCCCATTCAAATTTAAGGCCTTTGCTACACAGGTCACTTTTCCTTCACCAAAAAAATAGTGAGGAGTTGGTGGGAGAGGAGAAGCTACTTTTACCAGTAGGAAAGCCAATTTGGGGAATTTTCTAATTCTGTGGCTTGGAAATTTTTTAAAAAATAACAATTAGCATCTATGCACTTAGAGATCTTTGAAGTAAATCTTAAAATTGATTTTAAATATGTATAACCCTGAAATTAATTTCATGTGTTCTTTATAGTTTTGATGTTTTCCAAATTAAATTTAGGCATAAGTTTTCCAAATTAAATTTAGGCGTAAGTTTTCCAAATCAATTTGATTTATCCTTTTCTGTTAGTCTTGAATTCAGTGTTCTTTCTTTATGTTGGCTATTCTGTCAATAATTTAAAGTGTTTGTATTCTTTGAGAGGAATTACCAATAACATATTGAAGATGTACAAAATGAAAAATTTTAACATATAGTTATGTTGTGATTTAAGAAAGTTATCCTGGTGAGGTAATATGGAACATATGGTTCAGAATCAAAACTTAACCGGAAAATAACTTGGTACATAAATATGTGAATGCATGGACCAAAGAGATTCGAACTCCCATTTTTACTCTTAGAATGGAAGTATAATTTGATATATAATAATTAGTTTGTAGAGTGTCCTAATCTCATTATCAAGTTGCTTTATATTATGAAGTGTGTGTGTGTGTGTGTGTGTGTGTGTGTGTGTGTACTTTTAACTTGTAGGGGAATTCTTGTTTTGTTTTTGCTGTTTTCAGCTCTTTCCATTGGGATTTTGTGCAACTGTCACTCTTTTGATGTTTTGAAATATAGTTGAATGGTGTGCATTGATGAAATTGTCTTAATAGATATTTCTATGTTGAGATTTTTTTTTAAAGTTAGTGGTTTTCCTACAGATACAAGAAACATGTAATGATATATATCCACATACACCTATATATCATTATATACGTCCACACAAAGCTGCCATGTATGAACGCAGTCTAGCTGGACAGCTGCTGTTCCAGGAACACATCCATGCTCTAGTGGAGAATTTGTTCAGCTGAATGATCTTTTAAATGGGTTTGAGGATGTTTGAGATTTTTTAATTTGGGGAGATTTTTCTTGGTTTAATAGTGCTGGAGACCCTTGTTTTTATATGACAAAAGCTCTTATTGATGTATTTGCGTTACACTTATTTAAAATGTGTTTTTGATTTAGCAGTAAATTCTCTTTGATTAAAGCAGGAAGGATAGAGGAAATCATCTGCAGTTTACACATCTTTATTTTTTTTCATGTGTAGTAAAGTATTGCTGACAATGAAATCAGTTCCCCAAAGAAGAGACTCCTATATGCCCAAACTAGTTATTATTTAACATCCTGGTTAGAAATGCCCATAGGCCAGAGTTGAGTCAGGGGACCTCATCTAAACTATAAATAACGCTGAAAACCTTTAAATGAAGGAGGTGCAAATAATCTGCCCATGGGATGATTCCATGGGTTGTCTAGAATAAGGCAAGTCCTAAATGATGGCTATATTCAGTGCTTGCAGCTTAATTATTCTTACTGTAGATCTCAGTGTTTACCAAACAGTGTTATAGTTTGTAACCCAATGTACTAAGTGTTTGCAGCATTTAGTATTCCCATTCCCTTAAAAATTGTAAGGGTCTTATTTGTACTTTAAGTGAGAAGTAAAGAAATGAGCTGCCCTGTGTATCATGTATTTGTGATGTAAGGAACAAGGGTAATTTAAAATCAAAGAATATTGTTGGGAAAAGTCTTTAGAGAACTTTAATTAAGGTGAGGAGACTGGGGCTGACATGTTAACATGCCCAAGCAGACACTTACACCAACTAATTCAATTGTTTAAATATTTTTGATGGACCTACTGTGTATGTATAAAGCTGTATGGAGTATTTTCTATAGGAAGTACAAGGATGACTAAGATAGGATTCCTGCCCTTGAGTTCACCAAAAGCTAGCAAGATGGTTTTAAATCCTAAAAAGGCCCTGACTGGTTTGGCTCAGTGGATAGAGTGTCGGCCTGCGGACTCAAGAGTCCCAGGTTTGATTCCGGTCAAGGGAATGTACCTTGGTTATGGGCACATCCCCACTGGGGATGTGCAGGAGGCAGCTGATCGATGTTTCTCTCTCATCGATGTTTCTGACTCTCTATCCCTCTCCCTTCCTCTCTGTAAAAAATCAATAAAATATAAAGCCTAAAAAGACCAGAACAACATTTTGCTTCCTGATTCTAGTTGAGAGTTCAAGTCTCCCCTCCTGCCCCAACCCCAAATTCTGATTTTCCCAGTTTTATAGGTTCTCTAAGTATTGCACAGTCTGAAAAAACACCAACAAAAAAAAAGAGGGGGGCAGGGGGGAAATCACATAATATCTACAAAATGGAGTTTCGGTAACTGAGTTACCATCACTGTGACAGAGAGATAAGAATACTAGACTGTAAGCCAGAGACATAAATGTGAACCCAGGCCCTGTTGCTTGTCAACTTTTTGTTCATGGATGGCAAAGCAGTAAATGTTCGACAATAAATGATAGTCCCTAGAATTTTTTAAATTATATTTTGCAGTGCTATTTAATATGTTGTTTTGTAAAATACATTTGTCTTCTTTCATTTCCACATTTTCTCTACATTTATTTTAAGAAGGAAAATTAAAATAACCCGTATAATCTTGCTTCCTTTACCTCCTCTTTACCTCTTTATTTTTTTAAAATCAGCAGATACTCATCTAGGAGCATTTTTAGGGGTTGGTGGTAGTAGAAATGGCCAAAGCAAGCAGGATTAATTACAGGTTGTGTTTACCACTGGTTAAGATAGAAAAAGGTAGAGGTGGCCAATATTTACTCCTTTACCTTATCCTGCTACTTCCCTTGGATTCATTCAACCAACATTCATTGAATCTCTGCTACATGCAGCTTACCACGTGTTTCAGTCTGAAGTGTCTCCTCTTCTGCCCCAGGGGTGTTGGTTCGCAGCACAGTGCAAACTCGATAGGGAAACAAGAGTGTCTGCCAGGCCCTTCCTTCATGGGCCAAGGTGCTTCAGCTACTGTCCATTTGCTTTTACTTAAAAAGAAATACTGCTATTTTACATTTATGTCCATTTTTTAATTCAAGAAGTAAAAGATGCTAAGAATATTTTCTCAAACTACTTCACTTTTGCTATTACAGTTTTTCTCTCTCAGAAAATCTTAATTGGAATCTCTTCAAAGAGTTGTTATTTGTTTTTAAGATATGAAGAATGCAGAAAGTTATTTAAGAAATCCAAGTAGGCCTAGATTGCAGAGAAGTTTGGCAATACTTGGGTAACTGGGTAAATTGCTGTTTCTTTTCCTAAACAAAGTGAGACTCTCAGTGGTTAAAATTGACTACTAATCAATTTTAATTTCTCTCAACGGTCATTCCTTTTTGTAACATCTTAGAGGTAGACTCTCCAGGATAAGAAGGACATTATTTAGTTAAAAATGATGAAAAATTTCAAACATGTAGTAGCATTTTTGTAGCAGAGGGAAGTTTAAAGATAGGAAGATACATTGAAGGGGTGACACACAGAACAAAGGCATATCATGAATACTCAATATTCTGTGAACAATTCCCCCTTGTGTTAAGAATATAAACAACACTGTATGCATATGTGTCCTGCATGTTTACAGAATGTGGGGTTTCTTTACCTGTGAGACAACTTCCACAAAGCTTTGAAATCATTACGTGTGTGTGTGTGTGTGTGTGTGTGTGAGTGTGTGCGCGCGCGCATGTGTGTGTTTTACTGGTAGGTTTGCCCTTCTAACTTAAGGATCTCTGTTCAGTGTAAGAATACAGTGCTTTTGAGGTTGCTGAATAAATTATCTAAAAATGTATCTGAATTTGTTTTAGAGGAAGTAGTGCTTAATATATAAAGTATTTTCAGTAAATGTGGAGATGTACCAGTTAATACTTTATTAAATTAGTGGAAACACCCAAATTTCTGAGTGAACTGAACTGTGAACTGTAACCACCTCCTCCCCTGCATTTAGAGGACTCATCTTCACATTTTTTACATTCATTGCCTGTATGTTGAAGCTATTTATTATAATCCTTTCTTGATTTGAGAACCAATTTAGCAATTTCTTAAAAATCTCTCCTCCCTCTACACAACTGTCATATGTTGGGGTTTAAACATATGTACAGTTTGTTAATAGAATGAGAAGTGCTGGTTTTGAAGAGAATGTGCTGGATACTAAGGAGACAAATACTAAGGAGAGTCAAGAGAGCATGAACCTTTAACATATTGTTTTAGATTCTATAGTGCACCTATATGCATTTTCCTTCAATGGTAGCATGACTGCCCCCTTTTTGGGAATGCATTTAGAAATGTAACTGAAACTGGAAAGCAGTATAATATAAATATATAGAAAGAGGAGCTATTAACTCATAATTACCATAACAGGAACACCTTTGCTCCAAAATTGTTATATATTGGAAAATTCTAAAAAGCATCATTTTTTAGACCCTTGTATAAATGAATGTTAAGTTGATAGTGTTACTGATGATGAAAAGTTTTCTTTGTGTTTAAATTAGTGTATTTGCACAGCATCACTAAGTATCTTTGGGAAGGAACATTTTAAAGTTTTCTCCATAGAAAGCAAAATAGAGGCACTTGATTGAATAGTAATAAAAATGATTTATTTTGAATAATGAATGAGTTGATAGTGTAATTGTTGACACTTTCTTAGTATTTGTGATATTAGATGCATTTACGATGGAATTTTATATATTCTGGCGTTCTGCACACACACACACACACACACACACACAAGCTCTACGCATTGAGATGAACAATATGAAGTTCCACAGTATTTTTCATTTTAGTCATATAACTTGGTAAAATTCATATGATTCTACCATAAAGTATTAACTCCTGACTCTAGTCATTCTATGATGAGAGAATCGATTTTATCTTGAAGTTAACCAACTAAAATGTTTTTATTTAAAGATCAAAAACATAGTTTACCTGATGGGTATTAAAAGACTCTCTTTCAAATTGTAACTCTCAGACTACTGATGAATCGTTTAGAAAACCACAGTACCATTTTTAAAGCTAAATGATGTCTCAGTGCCTTGGAAGTTAAGATACTTTTTCAAAGTGAATCTAGTGAGATTCAGGATTGGTACACATGTTAATGGGGATTCAGCATTAAGGAGAGTGTAATAGAATCACCTGTGGTTTAATAAAAATCAGTTATTTTGTTATTGACGATGACAGATGATGACTTTCATTACATTTTCATGATGTGGTATTTGTCTCTCTTTTTTAAAAAGTAAGTTTGAAATGGAAAAATGTAGTCAAGACAAAAGTGGGATTTTAAAATTTAATTTTGTTGTAAACTAGAGATTCTAGTATAAACAGTGTTAGTTTTATATTGTAGTACAAGGGCGGACATTTTATGTAACCTTTAGAAATATGTTTACCATCAGGGATTTATTTTTGCTATCCAAATACTTAATGTACTGTGAAGCTTAAAGACAGGAGGAATAAACGCTAGAGGGGTAATGCACAAAAACAAAGGCATATCTGATGAAGTACCCTACGTTATGTGAACACAATTTCCCCTTCTGTTAAGACTATAAACTACACTGTATGAGTATGTGTACTGCATGTTTACATAATACAGCTTAATTTTGAAGGATTATTTTAAAAAAACTATGTTTATGTATAATACCTAACAGTCTGTAAATATTGTATACTATTGATTTTTAATTTTATATAAGCAATTTTTTAATTTCCCAATTCATGTACAAATCTCATTGTATATATAGCATAATTTCCTGGAGAACACAAACTTTGTGGTGAATTTTATTATTTTAACTGGTAAGCATCAGGTTAGCCTTAGCAATCTTGATTTTTGTTTTAAATTACTTTTACCGCTCATTTTCTTCAAAGGGCAGCAATAAACATATGCAAGTTCTCTTTGATTATAGACAGTTGGTCTACAAAGACGAGATCTAGGTTCCAATTCATGGCTTTAAAAAAAAGATGCACAATTAATATCATCCACTGTCTAATCACAGGACCATTTCTGAGGTCCATGTGTGTTTCTCCTCTTTGTAACATACAGGGTGATTCTACTGATACACACAAAACAACTGTTAAAAGTGAATCCAGCACTTAAATGTCATAACACAGAATTTATTGGATTAAAAATTTGTAATATACAGTATTTTAATAAAGTTTCTGTATTCTATTTCATGCACTTATATATAAATAAATCTGTCTTTAAAAGCTTTATGGGATGTGTGATTCTTGATAACATCTTTTCAGATCTCTATAAACTCCAGTGTTCTCTCTCACCCTTTTGTCAGTTTTTCTGGGGCAGTTTTACATAGGGCTTTTGGAGGTAGTGCTGAAATGTAATTATGAAATCTGAAAGACCAACTTGGCCTAGTTTATAGTTTTACCTGGGACCAGTCACAGGACACATAAGCGTCCACTTCTAAGAGTTATTGTTTTAAACAGCATACTATCGCCCTAGCCGGTTTGGCTCAGTGGATAGAGTGTCAGCCCTCAGATGGAAGGTTCCCGGGTTTGATTCTGGTCAAGGGCATATACCTTGGTTGCAGGTTCCCAGCCCTGGTCAAGGTGCATGTAGGAGGCAACCAGTCGATGTGTCTCTCTCACATCGATGTCTCTCTCTCCCTCCCACTCGCTCTCAAAAGTAACTGGAAAAATATCCTCAGGTGAGGATTAACAAAATATAAAATACTTAAAAAGCATACTATCACTTTCAATAATAAATGACTACTGTTTATCAAGTGCTTACGTTAGACACTTACTGTAATCCTTCAGGTTAAGTGTTTTATCCCTACTTTACAGGTGAAGAATTTGAGGTTCTGAGAAGATGAAAACCTCTCTGAGAAGATGAAAACTTCTCAAGGTCACATAGGCAATAATGCTTATTTGAGGTTTTCTTACTCTTACCTGTGTTTTTCCCCACTATGCTATGTGAGGGGTTTCTACAGAGTATTCTGGGAACTCTTACCTGTAATGAGATAAGGTCTCATTATTGAAGAGAAGATGGAATTATGGGGATTGAAAATGATTAACTCAGGATTTGTATTGTCAAATTTATGCATAGTTTAAATTTTTGTTAGGGATTTCTAAGGGATGGTACTAATTACTCAATGAGGCTTAGCTGTTCTGTCTGAGAAAAGAGTGGTGCTGACTGTAAGTGGTATAGCCTTGCTGGAATAAAGACTAGCTTAACTTTTAAAACTGGGCAGGCAAAATGGAAGTGAATGTTTCTTCATATACATTGACAGTTGATGTAATTACTAAATTGAAATGTATTTCCTTTTTTTCTAGGTAACTGTTTCAACCATAGAATTATACAATTATTAAACATCTTTTCTTCCTATGAGTCTGAAAAAGTTCTTGAACAAAATATAAATCTTGAGATTAAAAAAGAAATTTCTATTTTGATTCTACCACCTTTGGCCCTTGAAGTAATATTTTGTAAATTTTTGTAATAGGTAATCTATCTGGGTATTTTGACATTTACTGAGCATTGAAAAAATGCATCAGATTCCAGATTTAGTGCCACCTATGTAGACAAGACCAGTATGAAAGGTAATCTAGAAGAAAGATGCTCAGGTTTCACACTGAGCTTTATGATGCAGAATGAGTCCTGGTCATACTTACTGAATATGAACTTATCTCTGTTTAGAAGTTAAATTGTTAATTCATAACATAGTACCTAAAGTCCTATATAATAAAAGCCTAATGTGCTAAATGTCCAGTTATCCGGTCATCCATTCAACCAATCAAAGTGTAATATGCTAATGATATGATAAGGCCACTCAACCGCTCGCTTTGATGTGCACTGACCACCAGGAGGCAGAAGTTGACCAGTCGTTCCAACCGGTGGGTTAGCTTGATGCTGGAGTTCAGCCAATTGTGACTGAGTGAGAGAAGCTGGACATGCCCTGGAGCCCTCCCGCAGCCCCTCCCCAGCTGACCAACCTCCCTCATCCCTCCATGGCCCCAATCGTGCACTGGTGGGATCCCTCGGCCTGGCCTGCTCCCTCACAATCCAGGACCCCTCAGGGGATGTCAGAGACCTGGTTTCTGCCCAACCCCACAGGCCAGGCCAAGGGACCCCACAAGTGCACAAATTTGTGCACCAGGCCTCTGGTTACGATATAAAGAAAAGTAAACAGACCTCTGGTAATTCTCTGAGGAGTAGAATTTGGATTCACCTCCAGCTTCCAAAGGAACTTTAACAGAAGAATCCATCCCATTCCACTGTTCCTACTTATCTCCCTTTAATTTTCCATTGAATTTCTTGTCATCATACATTTTTTTTTGCCCAATTTTATGAATATTCAGGCTTAGACTGTTTTGCAAAAAAAATTGCATCAAGTGATTTTCTTGCAAAGCAGGAGTTTCATCACTAGATGGTGCAGTGGTTCTATTTTTACTTTCCCTCCTTTTTTTTTTGTCTTGGACTTTCTTACCTAAAAACCCATATTAACTTAGTCTGTACTTTTGTCCATTCTTACCTAAGATTAACTTTTAATGGGACATCATCATTTGTACTTCATACACATAGGTTGCATCTAATGTTATCTTTTTCCGATAAAAGTACACATGAGAAAATTAAATAAGAGAAAAGTCAAGAGTGTCTACATGTTATCACTAACATTTAACTTTCTTCAAAGAATGTTAAAATATGGTGTTCAAGGTTTATTTACAAATCAGAAAATTACATTAATTTTGATAAGTTATTTATTAATCTGGATCTTGATTTATGTGTTTTTCTTAAATCTGTCATTCTAACTCTTAATGCATCATGGTTTTTATCTAATGTAATAGTTTATACTTTAGTGGCATTTACTAGTAGTTATATAGTTGGTCAGCTTGTTGGGATAAAAGCAAATACACCAACTTAACACAATCCTTGTATTGTGAGACTTGGTTTTAAGTTCTTGCTCTGCCATTTAATGTTTGAACTTGGCCAAGTTATTATACTCCCAGAATTGTCAGTTTTCCTCATCTGTACACAAGGATAATATATCCTGTTGCATGCAGTGGGTGCTCAGCAAACCCTCTACTTTATCCCATTGGCCACCTCTTCTTGTGCATGTGTGCACATAGAAGGATGGTGTAGTTCTGGATTTTGTTGTAAGTTTCGGTATAAGTCTAGATAAGTCTATTTCAAAGTCAGCTGGATTCTATTTCTGCGCAGGTCACAGTGCATTTTCACAGAGGACAGTTTCAGGTTTAAACTGTCTATTGAATTGTGTGCTGCACTGGCAGCAAAGTCTGTGGAGGGAATTTTTTACAAACAGACCTCAGTGGACAGAGCCTGGCTAGAAAACAGAATGGACAAACTTGCTCAGCTAGCAAATTCCTTGCATTCTCTAACCCTAACATGTACAAAAGGAGGAAGCCAAAGCAGCCAACATAAATTAAATCCACCAAAAGATGGTCATGACTCCCTCTCCGCTGTGCACAGTCACCAACCAGCTCAGATCCTGTTTGCAAGTGGGCTTCTCAACTTTGTTTATTGCTCTGCAGAGACAGCCTATGTTCCGCACTTAAAGATGTGTTGCTGCTCTTTTCAGATCCAGGGTTTTTGACCTTAAAAGCACACATCTCACTCCACAGCATGGTCTGTGGCAGCTGTGGAGACAAACATGCCCATAGACCAGCCATGGGCAAACTACGGCCCGCGGGCCGGATCCGGCCCGGTCGGCTGTTCTATCCGGCCCGCGGAGCCAAAAGAGCGGAGGGTTCTCTTGCTCTCCCCTCCGCTCCTTCACCAGCAGCAGTGTTAACATGTATTAGTTCACACAAACACTCCATCCATGCTTTTGTTCCGGCCCTCCGGTCCAGTTTAAGAACCCATTGTGACCCTCGAGTCAAAAAGTTTGCCCACCCCTGCCATAGACTCTAGGTCTTAAATAAATCAGGACTGAACTTAAGAGATTAGAGATGACCAGATTTTCATATAACACCTCTCCTGTTCCTTTGCTTATTTTTTATGGTAATAGGTGTTGGTGGATGACTTTAAGATACAAGAAGACACGTGTTATCTCTGATGTGGAAAATAGATAAAGAGATGGCTGGGAGATGTAGGGCTGAGGGAACAACAATTATGAGAGACTTCAGATTTGAAAGTCCCGTGTTTGTTCACTGAGTGGGGAAGGGGTCAGACCTGGGTCTTCTCCCTGTTTCTGATGCCCCTGCACGTGATACCTCATATGTCAATTTCCTCTGTAATAAACATGAAAAGGGATTGGCTCCTTTTGTCTTCTCTTAAATGTAGACTGAAACTTTTAATGGGACAACATCAATATAGGTCTGTTATGTTCGTACTTTCCTGGGCCAGGGCCAGTGAGTGTGGCATCAGGAACTTGACATTTGCCAAACTCACTGTTGCCTTCAGATTTTTTGCTTGAGCTTTTGCAAGATGAATGAAAAGGGATGAGAATTTCAAATCTCAACCAAAACTTCTGGGTTTTTAAAATTAGTATCTTTAGGAAATATGCAAAGCCTATGTTATTGACAGGGTCATGCTTGAAACAATGTTGATATTGAACTTTTACTCTCAAACCATTTTCACATCTATTGTCTCATTTTATCCTCACAATTTGTACTTATTTGAGGGGAAATGTCCATTTTTTTCCCCTTTACAACGCCACTTACCTGGCTAAGCACAGGTCTTTTATGAGACCAGGGCAGCTGTTTGGACAAATGTTAATAATTAAAAACAGACCTAAAAGAGACTCAGCAGCTGAGAGCCTGGACCCAGGTAGTCTCCGGAAGCCTGAAGAGATCTCCTTGGAAACTGACCGCTTCCTGGGTGCCCATGACCAGCTGATTCTCCTGCCATTGTGCTTTGACTTAAGACTTCTTATGAGAGGACCCAGAAAGGCCAGCTGCGTTCACAGGAGATCTTATTGGGGAGTTAACCTGTGTCCTCCTACCAGGAATATTTCCCTTGCGATGGATGCCTGCAGTCCTAAGATTTACATGCCAGTGTTGACAGAATGCTCATATCAATGGGAGTGCCACCATACTTAATTAAGGTTTTTCAAGATTTAGCTTAACTCAGCAGATTATTTCTTTCATAAATAAAATAGCATGATTTTCAGAGACTCTTCCTTTACCTTAACTGGTTTGATGTACACCGTTAATTATCTGGACAGGAAAAGTTGCCAAGTCAAAGAAAACATTTCAGTGTTCCTGGACATAGAAATGGGAAGCGGTGTTTTAGAGATGTCTGCAGACGCGGGCCTGCAGTATGTCAGCAGCAGGTTTGTCGGCCATAGTGGAAAAAATGAACAACCTGCTGATTAACCTCAGAATCGGGATCAAGTTAAAACACATCCACCCATGACATCAGAACTCTGAAGTATCTGAAACTGTGTTGGGGAAACTTTTAAAAGCTTGAACTGAAATTTAGATTACAATAGTGCCCATAAATAAAGATGAGGTCAACATGGGTCAACCCCTCCACAATAGGAGAAACAAAAGGCAGATAACAAATTGGTGAATAACCCCTCAAGAATTTTTGCCTGACATTGAAATTTGTGCCGCCTTATAAATTCGTTTTCTGGTTTAAAGCACTTCTTTCTGAAATATATATAAGCTTTGTCTTCACTCACCATATCTGGAAGGCAGTAGAGGTGGTCACATGTCCAGGGATTTCTTTGCATGCAGAGTAGATGAAGAATTAAGATGGATCAAGTAGATTTGGATTGTTTCCAAAAGAACACTCCAAAAAGTTAACAAAATAAGCTCTTGAAATAGGCTTTGTTATGAAAGCAGGGCTTTTTTCATAACCTAAAATGAGGACAATCAAGCTAAAAATAACTAAAAATTATTTTCTTAAATATCCATGCAGTGTCTTTAATATTGGAAGACATCAGCTGTTAACTTGAGAAGTGTATCAAATCATTTGGTAGGGTTCCAGTTTTATGATGTCCACCTCAAGGAATTCTATGGTTATCTTGGCTGTTACTAACCCAGACTGGACTCATTATTTGGTCCAAATCTACCAATAACTTTTGCTTTTAATACAGTGATAAATTTGCTAAAAGTAAGGCCTAATCACTGTAAATTTTCCTAATCTTAGCACTTTTTAAGCCACAACGAAACAGGGGTTAGACTAAATGTAAGTAGCATTTATAAAGTGTGTTCTGAAGGTCACCACTTGGGAGAGGCTCTTGAGGAAAAAAAAATCCTAAACAAATAATTATGAAAAAACTTGCCTTTAATATTTTTGTCTTAGAGAGTCACAATCCACACAAGCTTATCAAAGACTTTGAAAAGCTTTGAGTTAAGAACCTAATTGTCCTGGCCAGTGTGACTCAGTTGGTTGAACATCGTCTAGTGCACCAAAAGGTTGCCAGTTCAATTCCAGGTCAGGGCACATGCCCCAGTTTCATGTAGGAGGCAGCCAATTGAAACACATCAGTGTTTCCCTCTCCCTCTCCCTCTTTCTCTCCCTCTTCTTCTCCCTGCCTCTCTCTCTAAACATAAAAAGTATTTTTGAAAAAGAACCCTAATTGACTTTGTTTAATGACCATGAATTCTCAGAAAATGTGTACAGTATATAGTAATATGAGAAATCTCTCTAGCTAATCCTGTTGTCCCTGGAAAGCATTTCTAAGCATATTTTCAGGTTCTTCCCAGTGTCCCCATTCCAAAGATCTCTGGATTGTCACACTAAGCCTGAACCAAGGTTTTAATATTTCAATTTTAATTTAAGTTTTTAATTCCTCTCTAGCCTCCAGTGTATGCTGCCCTTCTCCCACCCTATGATGTCATGTTTGGCAGGTCTTTGCCAGGCACCAGGCACTTCCGAACTTGCATGTCCTTCTGGGGCTTCCCAGACCTAATTCCCCTGAGGGCAATCACTGCTCATGGCCCAGGCTCAAGTTGGTCATAGTCAATGGGACCCTCATATAAAATCCAAGGTAGCATCTGGCAAATATCAAATGAGAGCTGCAGACTAAATGTCACAGCATTTTAGCAAAGGGAGAGGCCCCTGGGGGCTGGAAAGGTCAGGGACAGCTGCACGGGTGACTTGGCAATAGGACAGGCCCGGGAGGTTATTACGAATGGCCTATCTGAACAAGGAAAGTGATAGACCATACTTCAGGATGGAGAACAACAGAAAGCCAGGTCAGGGATGGGGGTATGCCATGTGAGTCAGACAGGCGAGGCTGAAGGGGGAGACAGGGAAAGGTAGGACTGAAAGGTAAATGGACACCCAATGTGAGAGCCCTGCCCCAGGCATATAAACTTGAATTTTATTCTCTAGGCAGAGAAAACCCATTGAAAGGGAAGTCCACTTCCACCTGAAATTAGAGGAAAAGCAGGTGATGGGGTGCCATCACCTGCTCTCACATTGTTTTAGTGTCTGCTTCCTGGTATTAGCAGAACAGGAGCTCTGGGTCAGATCCCTTATGATAACCCGCCTTTGCCACTTTTTGCTGCCACTTACTTTATGATCTTGAGAAAGTTTCTGAATCTCGCAGAAGCTTGGTTTCCTCATGTATGAAATGATTTTCAAAGCCATCTTGTTAGGTTGTTGTAAGGCTTAAACATGTAAAGAGCTTGTGCTGTGGGAATGAGACGTGGCTACAGACATACTACTAAAGCCTGCACTGGAGTCATTCTGACCCGCAATACATGACACACCGTTTTCCTGGGACATTGATGGGTGGGCGCACCACCTGGCCATCCGCTTGCCCTTGGCAGGACCCCTGAGCCCACATGGCCCTAATGGCCCATAACAGAGAGAATCATGCTGCTAATGCATTTTTCCTTATTCACTTGAGTTGCTGCTTTGGGTTGCTGTTGAGTGCTTATCTCTCTGTTTTCTTCATTAGCATTAGTGTTAGCTGTCAGCAGACAGAAGCAGCCACCTGGGCTGGCTCTGGCGGACTGACTTCTTAAAATCCAACCTGACCCATTACCTCCCCTGCAAAGAGGCCTTCAGGGGGAGGTGACATCAACTGATCCCAACCTGGCAGGTTTTGCCTGGAGCTGGAAAACTAAAATTCCCTTTGTAGCATCTCCCTTTCTTCTTTCTTTTTTTTTTTAAAAAAATATATTTTATTGATTTTTTACAGAGAGGAAGGGAGAGGGATAGAGAGTTAGAAACATCAATCAGCTGCCTCCTGCACACCTCCTACTGGGGATGTGCCCGCAACCAAGGTACATGCCCTTGACCGGAATCAAACCTGGGACCTTTCAGTCCACAGGCCGAGGCTCTATCCACTGAGCCAAACCGGTTAGGGCTTCCCTTTCTTCTTTTAAAGTCTGTTAATTGGGGAAGGGAATGCCTGATGGGAATCCACTGCAAAATCTCTTATCTGGATACTACTTGGTGCCCAAGGCATGATAAATAAGTAAAAGTAAATTCTTTTATGTGAGCATTTATTTTCAACTATAAGACTCTTAGCAAATAGTTCTTACTAACCCCAAATTTATTTATGTTTTTTGATTTTCTGTTTTTCTCCATACCCAATAGGGAGTGATGGCGAACCTTTTGAGCTCTGCGTGTCAGCATTTTGAAAAACCCTAACTTAACTCTGGTGCCGTGTCACATATAGAAATTTTTTGATATTTGCAACCATAATAAACAAAGATTTATATTTTTGATATTTATCTTATATATTTAAATGCCATTTAACAAAGAAAAATCAACCAAAAAAATGAGTTCGCGTGTCACCTCTGACGCGCGTGTCATAGGTTCGCCATCACTGCCCTATTGCTGTCTGTCAGGATCTTTAATTTACCTCCTTCCCTCAACCCAGACTCTCCAGAATAAAGGTCTCATCTCACCTGATCACGTGTCCAGGTGGTTCCTTGTCTCTGATTCTGCTTCCACACATCCCACCTCCCCAGAGGCATAGCACCCACCTCACAGCTACTCCAGATGCACTTGGACTTCATTCCTGGGGAAAGACTCCCAGTCATAGGGGAAAAAGCCAGTGGAGAAGGAGGCAAAGGAGAGAGAAAAGGGGAAGGGGACAGAGAGAGAGGGAGAGAGAGAGAGAGAGAGAGAGAGAGAGAGGCTGATTGTTGTGGCAAAGTCTCAAGGAGAGAAAATAGCCTCAAGAAGGTCACCCAGGGTTTGGGAGGGGGAATGACCTGATAGGACATCTCTTCTAATGACACAGTGGGTGGTTGAGAATAAGATTGAGTGTGGCTGAAAGTAAGTGATATAATCTTCATATTATAATGAAACTAGAGTCCTGATGCACAAAATTCATGCATGGGTAGGATCCCTAGGCCTGGCCAGCAATCAGGGCCAATCTGTGGGGTGACCAGCGGGGCGATCGGGGAGGCCCCCTGCTGGCACCCACCTTGGCTGGCCTGGGGCCTGTGGGCTGGGGGCAGCTCCTGCATTAAGCATCTGCCCCCTGGTGGTCAGTTTGCATAATAGTGACCGGTCATTCTGCTGTTCAGTCAATTTGCATATTAGGCTTTTATTATATAGGACTAGAGGCCCAGTGCACAAAAATTTGTGCACTCAGGGGGGGTGTCCCTCAGCCTGGCCTGTGCCCTCTAGCAGTCTGGGACCTCTTGGGGGATGACCACCTGCTGGCTTAGGCCTGTTCCCCGGGAGATTGGGCCTAAGCTGGCAGTCAGACATCCCTCTGGCAGCCCAGGAGCCCTCGGGGGATGTCCACTTGCCAGCAGGGAGCAGGCCTAAGCTGCAGTCTGACATCCTTAGTGCTGCTGAGGAGGCGGGAGAGGCTCCCAACACCATTGCTGTACTGGCAGCCGGCAGCCTGGTTTGTGGCTGAGCAGAGCTCCCCCTGTGGGAGCGCACTGACCACCAGGGGGCAGCTCCTGCATTGAGCGTCTTCCCCCTGGCGGTCAGTTTATGTCATAGTGACCAGTCATTCCCAGTCGTTCTGCTGTTAGGGTCAGTTTGCATATTACCCTTTTATTATATAGGATAGAGGCTTGGTGCATGGGTGGGGGCCGGCTGGTTTGCCCTGAAGTGTGTCCTGGATCAGAGTGGGGGTCCCTCTGGGGTGCCTGGCGAGCCTGGATGAGGGGCTGATGGCTATTTTCAGCTGGTCACACACCTCCCATTGGGGACTCTCACCCCATGGAGGTTTGGCCAGCCTGGGTGAGGGGCTAATGGCTGTTTTCAGGCTGGCCACACCCCCTTTAGAGTAGGGGGTCCCCACTGGGGTGCCTGGACAGTCTGGGTGAGGGGCTGAGGGCTGTTTTCAGGCTAGCCAAGCCCCCCCCCGGTGACAGAAGCTCCCAGCCTCTCCTTTTTTTCTTTTTTTTTTTAATTCTGGGATTTATTTACCTTCTATAATTGAAACTTTGTAGCCTTGAGAGGAGCTAGAGCTGGCCAGGGTAGCCTCCTGCTCACTCCAGCTCCATGGGCATGGCCGGCTGAAAGCAGGTATCTGGCGTTTATTTACCTTCTATAATTGAAACTTTGTTGCTTTGAGTGGAGCTCAGAACCCACTGGGGCAAGCAGGAAGCTTGGCTTCCTCCATCATTGGGGCAACCAAGCCTCCTGCTTGCTCCAGCTCCGTGGCTGCCGGCCACCATCTTGGTTGGGTTAATTTGCATATAGTTGCTCTGATTGGTTGGTGGGCATGGCTTAAGGCATAGAGAAGGTATGGCCAATTTGCATGTTTGTCTTTTATTAGTATAGATTACATCTATCATCTATCTGTCTGTCTATCTATCTATCTATCTATCTATCTATCCATCATCTAATCTCTCCCCTTCCCTTTAAGAAGTAAAAGCATAGAGTCAGGATGGTTCTGTGCTTGGTTTAATGATTCTTGCTGTTGGCTCCTGGTGTGACTATTAATTGTGTGCATCCTGGTCTTATGGAGAGCGGGGTAATTTTCACAAAGAACATTTCTAATCCATGTTTTAATTCTTGTATGTCCCAGAAGCCCAAGTGCTGCTAAAATTTTAAAGGCTGTATTTTACCTCTTCAACTTCCCTGCTGATTAATTGCTTTTATAATAAAATATCAGATCTTTCCAATCAACTCGATACCAGCAGGGTACCCAGACTATCTGCCTGGATTTATAGCTAGGTCTTCAGAGGCTTTAGTGCTAGGCAATAAGCAAACTAAAAATAGCTACATCAATAAATAATTTATGGAGCAAATAATGTGTTCCTCATATAAATTGATAGGAGGGTTCTCGTGAATTATCTCTGCACTGAGTAAAACATTTTTCTTTGTTTTATTAAAAACATTAAACAGCTTAAAGCTGCACTAAGACTTTTGGCATACATTAGAGCAATAGTTAATGAATGGTAGATTAGGTAACTATCACATCATTGTTAAATTTCTTGAACTTGATAACTTTACTGTGGCTATGTAAGAGGGCATCTTTATCTCAAGCAAACACTGGTGCATTCAGGGGTAAAGGGGAATAACCCTATATAATAAAGAAGTAATATGCTAATTAGACCGAACAGCAGAGCAAGTCCTGATGACCTTCCCTATGAAGCCGGGGCTATGAGGGCCAGCCGAGGCAGGCAGGGCTGTGAGGGCCTAGCCCCTTGCACAAATTTCAGGCCTCTAGTTGTATATAACCTACTCTCAAATAATTTAGGGGCAAACATATATATGGAGAGAGAGAGAGATGAGAAAATACATGTGGACCAACATTAAAATCTGAGTAAAGAGTATATGAGTTATTTGTATTATTTTAGCAACTTTATGAAACTGAAGTGATCTCAAATAAGAAGCTTAAAATATGTGTTTATAATGCATATACCTATAGTATGTAATATATATGTGTGTGTATAGTATAGTATATATAGAATATAATATAGCTATAGTATAAAATATACCCTTGTTTTGAAATTAACCTTTAGATTGAGGTTGATATTTCCATGGAAAAGGCTGAGTCGGATGACTAGTTTCAGGTGCATTTGCAATCTGTAGCCTGTGTTGGGTGGCTGCTTCCCCACCAGGCGTCCAGTAAATGCTGCAGCCTTGAGAATGACAACCTAAGTTTCTCACTGGGAGCTGAAGTTTGGTTTCCTTGTTTATTGAGCTACCTGATTATCATGGAGAGAGAACATGCAAGGGCTCCTGCCCAGGCTCTGCAAAATGCAAGCTAAGGAGCTTAGCTGCAAATTGCCAAGGACAACCACTCGGTTATTTCTACACAAAAACTCCTGTGTCAACAAGGCTTCAAAACCTTCCAGATTCACATTAATGAGCTGATGTAAAGTCCTTTGACAAGTGAACAGCTCCTGCTCAGGAGCCTCTGCTCAGAGGGCTCAGGGTGGTGGTGGGGGTTGGGGGCAATGAGGGACAGTAAGATGTGGAGATTCTTGTCCTCATTCTGTTCCTCCAAAGGGCTGAGACCTTCAGCAAATACCATCACTTCCACCTTAGCCTCTGGCCTTTTGCGTGTTAAGCTCTGACATGTCAGGTCTAGGTTACTGATCTTGGCCTGTTCTAAAAACTCTGAGGACAGTGTTGTGCTAACAGGAAGCTCCTTATGGGAGGAGATGATCCTGAGGGAATCAGGCTGAAAACAAACAGAACTCATCTTTTACTTTCACCGTCCCCCAGGCACCACCACTTTCTACTATTAGCTCCTGGTCTCTCAAGTTTCATAGTCTTACAAGGAATTCCCATGGGAACTGCTTTGGAACTGAAAGCTATTCTGAACACAAAAAGGGCAGGCTGCTTTTCACATTTAAATTGAAATTTTTGAAATGGGGGAAAAACAAAGCAAAAACAACCCTCTTTGACCAGGGAATAGAATCAGCTTGAAAGTTTAATTGGATATGAGAAGAATTTGACATCTTGAGGACAAGGGTGAGCTGCAGGTACAATTGTGATATAGGTGAGACTGTTCTTTAGGGACCTACCTGCTCTCAGTGCCCTGGCCCTGGGGGCCCATGGATCTCAGGCTGCCTGGCCAGTGCATCCCCATCCAGGTCCACCACTCAGTTTCCTGTTAGTGCTCTCTAGCCAGGTTTGTTAAAAAGGATGTGTTAATGAAAGCATTATTCATGACACTAGTAAAAGGGTCATACGGCTGATTTTACTCCAGGGGGAGCTATCAGGATGTGTATGGCGATACTGCAGTGGGGTTTTGTGTTGGGGAGAGAGATTGGGCTCATCTCTGAAACAACAAGGAAAAATGGGAATTTATACCCAAGGAACAGGCTGGGGGATCAGTGGCTGAAAAATTACTGAGTGGAAACATCAGGGTTGAGGGGGAGTCTGGCTGAACCAATCAGCAGGGTTCTTGTTGAAGTCAGGGAAGGATATCAGACACCACCAGGAGGATGGTGGAAAATGAGGACCTGGCCAGAAATTGAGGGTGGTCAGATACAGAGAACAGGGATTCTAAACCAACGTAACAGGATTCTTGCTAAAGTTGGACAACGCAGAAACAAACCCAGCAGCCCAAAATCCAGTGCCTGGTTGAAAAGAGAATTCAGAGGAGCCTGGCTAGAGTTTGGTCAAAGACCAGTAATTGTTTACAGAGGGATTATGTCAATAGGGTTGAATCACAAGAATAAATTACCTCTGAAATGCTTTCATTCTATAAGCTCTTTGGTAATAACTAAGACTCTCTCCTTGACTAGGCTTTAGTCAGGCTCCTCTGAGTCCTCTTTTGGAACGGGCCTTGGAATGGGCCCTGTCTTTGGTCTGGCCAACTCAGTCTTAGCAAAGAGTCCTGGCAAGTCAACTTAGCAAGAATTCCCCATTCTTGATGTCCCCTCTTAGTAACAGTCCATTTTCTGAGCCCCTTCACCCTCCTTCTTGGCTGTAAATCACTACTTGCCCTTGCTGTGTTTAGAGTTGAGCCCGATCGCTCTCCCCTATTGCAGCAGTCTTGACTGAAGTCTTCATTACCAAGTGTCAGAGCAATATTTTCCTTACCCATACCCATTAGGTCCCAGGTCTTATTTTATAGAGATAGTAAGACTGGTCTTGGCTTGGATGAAAGCGCTACGTAGAGGGAGTGTGTTGTGGAAAGAAGTCGTGCAGACAAAGGAAAAGTTAAAGACTGTAACAGTAGTAGGAGTGAGAATCTGGAAGACCGAAGAGCTGACCCTGAGTACAGGTACTTAACCTTGAGCTGTGTGTTAAAGAATGAATAGAATTTTGCCAGGTAGAGAAATGGAGGAAAGAGACTCTAGGAAGAGAACTTTAAATAGGGACTTTCCATGTCTCAGCCCAAAGTAGTGATTCTGCTAGTAGGATGGTCAGGTAACTGGGATGTGCCTACCAATGGCAATCAGATCGCTAGAGTCGCTGCCCCAAGGAAAACTCTCATTTTAAAAACTAACGTGTAGGGGCACCCTGCCTTTAATATTGTAAAGAGTTTTCTAAAAATTAACATTGGCCCTTTGGCTTTAAATGTCAAAGGAATTTTTCTCTTGTCTCTACAAATAAAATATGTATTTTGGTTCTTCTGAAAGTTACTGATAAGACTAAAGGGGATGAATCAGGGAAGGAAGAGGAGGAAAGAAACCTTGGTGCTGGTGCATGGAGAACGGCTCCCTGTGAGTAGAAAATGCTCCAGTCCTCTCTCCTAAGCAAGACTTGAAGCAAAGAAATCATGCGGAAAGAGCATGGAAAATTCAAACAAAATATTTTTAGCTGGTTGACCTTTTAGTAAGAGTATCATCTCCTTTAAAAGGAAACATAATCACAAGAATGTTAAGATACTAATACTTGGAAGGGAGGCAGGAGGGGGGATAAGCCAGAGGTAAAAATATCCAAGTTTGTGGTGCACACTTTGGGGCTTGGGTGCCCCTGGCAGCTCATCTTTCTGAACCAAATGGCACTGGAACTTTGCTCCTGCATCTGGTATAGCAACATCCCTTGTCTGTTGGAATGTGTCTGTAGAACCATTTCTTGATTCTCAAAATGTTCCCATACAGCTCCCTGCCCCCCTTCCTCTCTCCTTCTTTTTCTCCTCCCTTCGTCCTTTCTTCCTTCTTGTTTTTCTTACTGTATCCAGGGAAAAGCAGCACCTGGGAGGTGATATAGCTTCCTGTAAAGAGCACAGACTTATTGTCATATTGGCCTCAATCTGAGTCTGGACTTGCTACCTACTCTCATTTCCTGGGATAGCTGATATTAGCTAATTTTTAAGAATAAGCAAAGGGCTAAGCCAATCCACAGGTGAGCACCATGAATGGCCTTCTCTACCAGGCTCCTCTTCTCATTTTGATTTCAAAAGCACATCTCTAATGGTGAGGTAGGCAGCAATTCCAGAGCCATAACAAACCTACCACCACACTTAACTGTACCTGTCATGTGGGGAGTTCCCTGCTCTTGCTTGCTATTAGGTGGGGTCCAGCCATGGCTGGGGTCATGACTCCCAAGAGACTCACAGTTGGATGGGGGAACAGGTTGAAAGCCAGACAGGTCATAAAGCAGAGGTGGGGAGTGGGCAGGCCATCCCTGCAGGCAGCAATATGCTGTCCCAGCTCTCTGATTAGCCCCCTTCACAGCCTGGAACAATGCTTGGAATGGATACAGAGTCTTTTCCTTTTCTCGGAAAGTCCTGTGGACTCACTCTCCCCTGAACACTCAGGGTTGGGCTATTGGAAAGGAGTGTGCCTCCAGGGCCAGCATGCTGTTATTTTAAGGGTTCTGTGGGCTCCAGACCTCCTGTGAATATTAACATTCTCTCCTATGTAACCAGTGAGGGATTCCCAAACTTTACACTCCTGCCAAGACCCAGTCCCACCTCTACTGCCCTCCTACCTGACCCCCTCACTCAGAAAATGACCTTGGTTCATCCAAGAGGAGAGGCCCCTTAGCTTCTCTCACCTGTTTGCTATCTTTACCTGTCCTTTCCTCCTTTCTTCCTCCTCTTTTAAGAGCCATTTATTCTGCTTCCTCTCAAAGGCTAATGCCCTTTGTCTCTGACCTTGACTTTGAGTCCACCTACCAACCCCATTGACCTGGGCCATTGCTTGTGTCTTCTCTTTCTTGTATTTTGACTCTCTCTCTTTGGGCTATGAATAGTCTCGCATCTCTCTGGTCTCCTTGAGTGAGTGCAAAATACATCTAAGCCCCATTCTTCCTTTGAGCTGCCAGCAAAATCTTTCTAATATGCTAAGTGTCTGGTCGTCCATTCAACCAATCAAAGCATAATATGCTAATGATATGCTAAGGATGCTCAACTGCTCGCTATGATGTGCACTGACCACCAGGGGGCAGACACTCTGACCAGTAGGTTAGCTTGCTGCTGGGGTCCAGCCGATTGGGACTGAGCAAGAAGGGCCAGACATGCCCTGGGGCCCTCCCCAGCCCCTATCGTGCACTGATGGGGTCCCTCGGCCTGGCCTGTGCCCTCTGCAATCTGGGAACCCTCAGGGAATGTCGGAGAGCCAGTTTTGGCCCGATCCCGCAGGACAGGCCGAGGGACCCCACTGGTGCACCAGGCCTCTAGTCCAAGCTTAAAAGCTCATGCTACCTCTGAGCTTCCAGCAGTTTTTACCAGCTTCCAGAAGTTTCCTTTTTGAATAATCTGTTAATTATCTTTATTTTAGGAACTTGAAATGGATAATATCACTACAAAGGACTCATCAGATAGGACTTCTAGGTCAATGGGGAAAGTACACAGGATCCCTCACTCCACCCCAGGAACCCCAGGCTGACCTTCAGGGGTCTCATTTAGAGCCTTCCTGTAAAGAATCACCTCCTTCCCTTGGCCTGGCTGCCCAGAGGGTGGGGTGTGTGGAGCCCTGGGAAAGGAAGAAAACAGGATTGCAACACCACCACTTGTTCCTCCTAACACCCTCCTCTTTTCCCACTCCAGGTTGGAAACTCAAGGGCACCATTTGTTCTCATACAAAGGAAAAAATAGCTCTGTTGTGAGTTCCCCATTGCCTGACTTGATTACCTGACATTGGGATGGTTTGTTTTCTGGGATGCTTAAAGCTGTACATGTTCCTTTCTGGGGCCAAAGCTTTCTGTAGACATAAACAGCAAACTAGGCTGCGGGGAAGAAGCCATAGCTGCCTTTTCTTTCTTTGGAGCTACATTCCTACAGAAATAAATATACAGGAAGACAGACAGGTTATAAAGGAGGAAGGATGACCTGTCAGCATGAGGGATCTGAAGAAAACGAAGGGTTTTGATGCAGGGACACTGAAAATAGAATGTAAAGCTGTTAGGCGTGGGGAAATAGTCCAGGCCTTCGGGGACCTCCCCTCCCCCAGGAATACAAAACCTAGGGAGAGTGGGTGGAATGGAAACTTGAAAATCCATGTTGGGTCACGCCACTGCACAGCCACGGAGAAGCCCTGCCTTCCAGTGTTTGTCCTGAGCAAGGCACACTGGACTCAGGCAAAGGGCTTAATTAGAAGCTGCCCTGGTCAAATGCAGTGTAGCTGAGGCAGGTGGCGAGAGTGGGATAGGTCTTTGAAGTGAGCCATGCTAACAGGTCAACAGAAAGATGGCAGTGGAGCTGCCGTGGAGGGCATGTTTCTACAAGATATGGTACACTAATCTTGCATTTAAAACTCTTTTTTAAAAGCAGATGCTCTCCTTCCCTCCACCCTTTCAGTTTTTTGGCAAGCTTGCTAGGACCCAGTGAACCAAGTCACGCTGTCTCGCCCTTATCTTGTGCAGGATCTCTATTCCTTAGCAGCTAACGTAAAACTAGGGGGAAGAAAGGTCGTTCCTTGTTTTAGACTCTCTTTCAATGGGTAGTTAACCTTTGAGTCAACCAACTTTGTACCCACGTTCAGCACCCTCCCCTCACAGGCACTCTCATCACCCTCCTGTCATAGGGCACATCTTGTTTACAGGCCACCGGCCAGTTTAAGATCCAATTGGCTCTTGACCTCTCATGAGGGAGACGGCTACTGAACTGTGGGAAGAACAGTCGCTGTGAGTGCAGAGTTGGAAGGAAAAAAAAATAAGGAAAAAAAGCTGTCCTTTAAGAAACCCCAACCTTCTAATTAAAAGAATAAAAAGCCATTATGCCTGGTAGGCGGGTCTTTGGGTTTGCTGTTCACTTACCTAAACAAACGCCCTCTGCTAGATTCAAGTGCCTCTTTATAAGCGTGCCAGGGTTGCATGCCAGGATCGGTTCCCCGGCCAGGGCAACATGGTTTAAATTTTGAACACCTGTCATCTACCTGCCTCTGCTTCGTGTTTATTTTCAAGGTGGAAAGTGCTCCCAACAGGAAGCAGGGTTGCCTCATCTGAGTTTGCCTTCGAAAGCCAGAAATGACCCTCCTCCTCAAATTCGATTCCACATTTAATTCCAAGCTATCTCTGACAATAATTAGCTTTGTATTGACTTTCGTTGCTGTTGGTGAGGATGGGGATTTACGATTTAATTAAGAGTGGTCCCTTTTCTTAAGATTACTGTCTTAAAGACATGAAATATACAGCATGTTCTGCCCTACCCAATGTCAAAGGAGCCCGCCCCCCCCCCACCATGGTTTTCTGTGACAAAGAGAAATCCACGTCCACAGTCCAGGGAGGAACATCTTATTTAGAGAACCCAAAAGTACATTGAGGCTCTCGCAGCCTCATTAAAGCAGACAGTCAGCAGAATGGTGAGGAGTGGGGCTAGTTAGCACCAGCTCCGAGCTGGGCAGGTGGGCAAGTGGGATGGGGTTTAGGAAATGGAATGGAGTCATCTGTCTTGTTCCTCATGGACCCAACCCCATAACTTGGCTCCAGCTCTTGAGTCCTGTGCCCTGCCCAAGGCCTTCACCTGGACATCAGAGTCTACAGAGGGAGCTGCAAAATGAGTTATGTTGATTTTTGAAATAACCTGAATGTTGCCAGGAAAAGGTTTGCTAAAGCTCTGCAAGGATTAAAGTGCATCTGGTAGAAACCAGTGCAAGTGAGCAAAGCCACTTGCACCCTTCCTCCCCCCCAACCCTTCCCCCCCCCCCCCCTGGGCTGTGCAGCTAGGTTTTTGACCTTCAGCTCACCCTTGCCATCTCTCCTTGATCCAGAGTCTCCTTTCACAGGAGCCAGTGTTGCCAGCACTGGCAGGAGGTTTGATGTGGTGTGAATTCCTGCCCCAGGAAATGGACTGAAAAATTCACAGAACCTCCAAAAAAAAAGAGCCTGGGAAGGTTAGAAAGAATCTACGAGCAGGCAAAATGGAAACTGTTCCCTCCAGATAGCCGACTTTAAAGATGCCTGACAGTGATCACCCCATAGGCATCCTCGGGGGCTCGTCTGGGTTTTGTTCCTGGTGGGTTAGGTTCTCTGTTGGTCCTATTGAAATCGATCCCGTTTGACACCTCTTTTGTCAAATCTTAATTATGCACCTTTGAGTTTGAGACACCCATTCTCCAGAAAGTACCCCTTCATCCCCAATACCAGCACAGCCTTCATTTAAATCCACACTGACCAGACGTTCATTGATGCCATGTAATTAGCTGCTCCTTTTGAATTTTGGAAAGAAGGCAGATGCCTTTAATTTTGAGCATGTGGTACATGTCAGTCGCTGTTCTGTGTACTTGGGATATATAAAGAAACAACAACAAAAATTGTTTCCTTGCCCAACCAGCATGGCTCAGTGGTTGAGCATCGACCTATGAACCAGGAGGTCATGGTTTCGATTCCCAGTCAGAGCACGTGCCCGGGTTGTGGGCTTGATCCCTGGTGGGGGGCCATGCAGGGGACAGCCAATCAATAATTCTCTCTCATCATTGATGTTTCTATCTTTCTCTCCCTCTCTCTTCCTCTCTGAAATCATCAAAAATATTTTAAAAAAAACTTATTGCCTTGAAAACTTACATTATAAGGGAGTGAGGGGGGTGTGGGAGAGATAAACAAACATTCAGTAAATTGCATGGCACATTAGACGTTGAAATTGCTATAGAGAAAATAGAGCAGGTAAAGAAGGATATTAGTTGTAGATGGATTGGGGAGGGGAAGATTGTAATAAAATTTTCAAGTGCAACTTTACTGAACAAGTGAGGACAAGGACAAATGAGAATTGCTATTTCTTCTTATGAAGAATTGGTCTTGGCAATGAACAAGTATTTGGGATAGTGAGACACATAATACTATCTTCAGAATTAAATTTTATATTCTGCAGACATTTACATTTATTTATAAAACACTATTCAGAATATTGTTATAATTATATATACATTATACATGTATGCACACATATGCATAATAACATATAATTTAAGAAAAAAAAAAGGAGCTTTGATATATCTCTTCCAAATCAGGTAGATGTATAGATAATTTCTAAGTTCCCCAAATGATCTTTTTGTTTATTCGGGAGAACATTCTAACCTGACCAATTTTCATCTCTTGGTAACATGAACCACAGAAGTGTCTTCCCACCTTTTGCCCCCATCCTGCCGACAGGCTTAACACTACTTCACCCTGGCCTTCACCGTGGCTAATGGGAGCAGAAGGGATTCAGGACAACGGGGCTGGCACAGCGACAGGAGGCTCCCACCCCCTTAAAGGAAGGCTGTCACGGGGGAACACAGCCATCACCACACATCTGCTTGCACACTGTATTCCTGCTCAGAAACCCAAGTCAGAACTCTAGTTTCTTTGAAAGTACTTGGTACACAAATAAGCAAATGGGAGATGAGGAATGTGCAGTCATTGTTCGAGGCTTTTCTGGAATTTGAACATTGTGATTTTGTTGTATAGAAAAGGCTTTGGTTGCCTGTTTATCATGCAGTGCAGGCTCATGAATAACTTCCTGGGGGACTGGCCCACATTCTTGGTTCCTTTGGCGTCTCTTGCCCAGCAAGGCTCATTCAGGGCGTCTTCCCAACATCCTGTCTGAGAATGACCTTCTTTTCTTCACTTACTAAGCCCCGAGTCCTCATTGAAATGACCTCCTGCACAGGAAGGTCCGCTGTCCGCTGTGGCGCCTGGCACGAGAAAACAGCTCTGGTTTCTAGGAAGTTAGGCGCACGCGCACACACACTCACATGCACTGGAAGTCTTGTTCAGAAAGAAACAAAATGTTTATGTTCCTCCACAGGCCTGCTACGGAAATCCAGCAGACACCCCAGCAACATACAGAACAGGGGTGAGGGCAGGTGCAGGGAACACAGCTGGAAACCAGAGAACACAACAAGCCTCATGTCCACAGGCCCAGCAGCTGTCGAGGTCAGCCAGGGGGACGTGGGCACTGAGGCAAGGTGAGAGCATGCACACCTTTGTGTGTGTGACTGTGTGTGTGTGTCTGTGTGCACACAGACTTACAAGCTACCCAGTGGAAAGTCTGCAAAGCTCTCAGCATTTAAAGAAAAATAACCATGGAATTTATCTTAACTTACAGAAAGAATTTTGCTCTTACCAGATATGTTCCAAAGCTGTCAGGCTTTTTTTTTCTCTTCACTTTTTAAGGGGCACCGGTGAAAGCAGGGGAACCCCAGAGAAAGGTGTAGGTGTGTTCTTTAAACTCACTCTAGGTTTTAAATAGATCTACTTGAACATGATAAGAAACTCACTCTGGTAGAATGATACACTTTCAGAAACAAAACCTTTGTAAGTAGTACGTTCAAGACAACCATTGCGTAGGGATTCGGATGACCAAAGAGTTCGGTGCCTTGCCCCTGGTCATCCCTTTGGGTAAATGGTTGTAATGTAGAACCCCAATTCCCATTTCAGGGGTTCCCATGCCGGGTTCCCCTGCTTTCACGGGAGCCCCTTAAAAAGTGATGAGGGTACCTGGTGATGAGGGCTAGTATCAGGGGTGGTGAGCTGAGCAGTGGCACTGGCCCTGTTCTCATAAAGGGCCCACACCTGGTTTAATGCTCTGCCATTGCCATCTTGAAATCCTGGTGTTATCTTCGAACTTGTGGGTTGTAATTGGAGTCTGACGGAACAGTGGTGCAGCATCTGAGCTGAGTAGTTACACACAGTAGGGGTCCACTCACATGCAGTGTTCCAGGTGCTCATGAGCACAGCATTCCAGACAACCCAGGAGGTGTCGGAGTCCAGGGAAGGCTCAAGCAAACACAGGTAAGCCTGTCTATGATTGAGCATGGGGCGGCGGGGGGGTGGGGGTGGGGGGGTGGGGGGGATGCAAGGGGCACTGACAGCCCCAAGAGGGCACACTATCCATTTGAACCAGAAATTGCTGTGAATCTAGAAAGAAGGCAATGGTTTTCTAAGAAACACAAATGACCAAGGAGCCCTATCATGTCTTTTTTTCCTCTTGTTATGTCCCTGTGTTAACCAAACATTTATGCTGAAAGGGAAGATAGAAGGAAGGGGAAAAATAGGGCAGTCCTTCCTTATTCACCCTGGGAGCATTAATTTTTCGTCATCTCTGGCTTGCTCTGCTTATGGTTACCATAGACAGAAAGATAGACTGAGGGAGAGCATCACAGGTATGGAGGGCAGGGTACCAATAACGTCGGCTGCATTAGTCAAGCAATAAAAGATGTTATGCAGACTAGTGAGACCCATAGAGACATAAAACCATGATGAACTTTTTTTTTTTAAAGATATATTTTATTGATTTTTTTACAGAGAGGAAGAGAGAGGGATAGAGAGTTAGAAACATCAATGAGAGAGAAACATCGATCAGCTGCCTCCTGCACACCTCCCACTGGGGATGTGCCCGCAACCAAGGTACATGCCCTTGACTGGAATCGAACCTGGGACACTTCAGTCCGCAGGCCGATGCTCTAGCCACTGAGCCAAACTGGTCAGGGCCCATGATGAACTTTTGCTCCTCCTGGGGAAGACCTGGAAAACATGATCATTAGGGCCCTTATAGATAAATGTTCTGAATGGTGGCATCACATCTATTTGTGCAAAGTGAAACTTTTGGAACAGAAAGAAATATAGGGTCTTATGGGGCCGCCTCGGGAGTCTGCAGCTAACACAGGATTGCTAAGGAGAGCCTACAGTCCACAGTAGACCCATAAAGAGGACCTTATACTAGTGCTGCTCGCCAAAGGCCAGCTTCAGACCTTACGGTGAGTTTAGTCTTTGCCGCCTTTGGCCTGGCTTTGGTTTCCTAATGCCCAGTTATCCAGGGATCACAGATGCACTGCCCAGTCCCCTGAAAATTCCCATGAGGGCATATGACTGACGAGGATTCAATGTATATCCAGCTCCAGGCTGCATTTGCTTTTTAACTTTAAAAATTTTTTTCAGAGCTTTAAATTTACATTTTGATTTCATTATATTTTTATTTTTCTCTCATTAATTTTATTTCTTCAGTTAAATAACACACTCCTTCCTGGGCAAGTTCTGTGTCTTTTTTTTCTTTTCTTTCTTTCTTTCTTTCTCAGAGTGCCTAGCCTAGCTGGGCATAAAATAGATGATCAACAACTTCTTGTTGATTATCTCTCTCCACCAGAGCCAGAGAGCTTCACTGGAGGCAGCCGCTGCCAAGGTGGACAGTTGGGGAGGCTGAACCAAGTCATGTCTTATGCCAGTGGTTCTCAACCCTGGCTGCACATTAGAATCACCTGGGAATCTTTTTAAAATCCTGATTTCTGGGCCCCATCCTCCGGAAATTCTGTTTCTTTGTTATGGGGTGGGGCCACAACATTAGTAACAAAGAAACAGAATTCCAGGAGGATGGGACCCAGAAATCAGGATTTTAAAAAGACTCCCAGGTGATTCTAATGTGCAGCCAGGGTTGAGAACCACTGTCTTATGCCCTTAGATGCCTTGAGGGGCACCTGGGGTCCTAAGATGTTTCCTGGAATTAGAGGCATACCAGGAGGGCAGGGCCCCTCCCAGAGAGGGGACGGTGGCTGCAATAGCGGGAATCAGGCAGCATGGCAGGGGCTGTCTAGGCACAGGTACCCTGGGCCTGGTGTTTGACCTGGGGCAGGGACGTGTGGTGGCTCATCAGAGGGTAGGGAGGGGACCTGATGAGCATTGTGCCAGGTGCTGGTGCTCCTGCTCCATTTGCTGCCAGCCTCACCATTCAGGATTTCAGCTGTTCCATGTAGAAGTCCTAGACTTCAGGAAGCAACTACTCTCTCTGTTTCTCTCTGTCCATCACAGTGTCCAGCTCCTCAAAATGTCCAAGTGTGATGGCCAGTTTCTCCATTTGTGCCTCAATCAGGAGAGTGACCGGAGACTTGAACTCTCCCTTTCCTGGCAGCCAGGTGTTTGGCTTTGACTGCAGCTGAGGCAGAGCAGCTGTGGCTGTGGCTCCACTTCCTTCGGAGATCTCCTGTTCTACTTCCTTCTTCCCAAAGGGACGTTCTTTCTTTACCCGTACCGGTGACTCTCTTGTTCTCCTCAGCCTCCTTTTCTTCTGAGTTGGTGTCCTCCCTAACTGCACTGTCCCGTTCCTTCTCACAATCGTTTTATTTTCTCCATCCTGTGCTTTATCACCTCCATCTGCCTCATTTTCCTCTTTGTTTCCTGCCCTTTCAGGCTACTGACCATCAGTATCTGTTTCCAGATTTCCCTCTGCAGCTTCTTCAGGCTTCTCCGGCTCATTGGGCCCGGCGGCTGTGATACAGCTGCTCTCTGGGCCTGAATCACTAACACTAGGGTTTCCAGAATGCCTTGGTAATTGGGGGATTTATTTGGGGGCATGAAATCAACTTATACTGAGAGTTAACAGGGGAAATACATGTGGATAGGTACACTAAAAAATTTCATGATTTGCTTCTTTTTGTAATGTACAGGTACATGTAAAATAATGGTGGCTCAAACAATGCAATGGAGGGAAGATGTTATTTGGAATCCATTTCTCTTTAAGGGTTTACATTATGTAAACAACGTGGGAGAGTATGTGTGCATGCACTCACCTGAGCTTCGCCTGAGACTTTGTTTAAAAGACCAGACCATTTTTACTGTTTTATTCAGTTTTCACTGTTGTATTCTGCCAGGCCTGGGGTTTGATTTTAACAAATATACAAGCTAATACGTTAGCCCCTTACCATTTCATAGATGCTGCAGAAGCCACACGACTCTTGCATTGGAGAAAAAGGACTATTAATCACAGCACGGCAAACAGTGTATGTTACCTCTTACACAGAAATGCATGTGGCCCGGATGGATGCCATCCACTCAGTGGGTTTGCAACGGTGAACCTGGGGATCTGCTGCTTTTACAGTGAACAGTGAGCTAACCTGCCCCATTCTCAGGGAGAGGTGTTGCCTCATTTCTCATGGTGACCAGCTGCGAGATGACCCTGAGAGGCGTAAAAAGGTGGCAAGTCTGTAAACCTGGCTCTCAGTGGGAAGAGTTCTGAAGATCAGCTCTGCCATTTAGTAGAGGATTTCAGCTGTTCCATGTGGAAGTTCTAGACTGTGGAAGTCCAAGTTTTGTGACCGTGGGTAAGTTAATCTCTTGGCGCCTGTGTATCTGCAAGTGTAAGATGAGTTTCATGATTGAATGCGTGTTATAGGGATGAGGATTAAATGAAAAAACACTTGCAAAGCGCCCAGCACATGCTAAGGGCTGGACATGTTAGTTCCCTCTCTTGTGCTTGGCAGACAATAAGAGCTCCTCAAGGGCCAGCATCATGTTCTCTTCTGCTTTTGAAATAAACTGGAAGCATTTATTGTTCCCTGTGTGTCAGTCTTTCACTTCAAGAGACCGAGCCTGTGGGGAAGTTGAAGTCTCCTTAGGGAAAACCAGATGCACAAAGAACATGAGGAGGGAAAACGCAGGTTGCATCTTTGAGGACTCACTATGTGCCGAGCACACTGTTGTGCATTTGACTTAATGTCGATCTCATTTCAATTCCCCACAAAGTTCTGAGATAGCAGTCTTCACCTCATTCTCAAATATGAGAAAATGATAGCCAGAGTGGTTAAAGGATTCGTCCAAAGTCCGCTGCCAGGGAGCCAGAGTCAAACCCAGGTGCGTGGACTTCAAACCCCTCTCCACATGACTGTTAGAATAACGCCTGCTTCCAGTGACCCTCCGAATACTCCTAGGAAGCAGGAGAGGACCATCTCATGTATTAGGAAATACGACCCAGGAAATACCGAATCATCAACATATGTACTCAATGTTCTTGACACACAGTCAGTTCTTGAACTCAGTGAGGTTTCTGTTATTAATTTGATAATTAGGTGCTTAGAGACTGTTTACATATTCAGGCTCTGAAGATGCTGTCCACGCACTGTGGGTGGATGTGGCCTTGAAGGAAGTTTAGAAATGCCACTTTTCTTGTGTGGGATGGAAGACTCCTTGGTGTCAGCGTGATCTGAGGGCAGCGGGAGGACAGTGGACACAGCACGGGTTTGGGGTGGCAGAAGACAGAGTTCTGGCTCTGGGGCCAGATGCTCCCAGCACTTAACATCTCCTGGGCTTAGGTTTCTTATCTGCAAGTTAAAGATTGTGTGCTTGATGATTTCTGGAATCGTTGATAATTTGATTCTGTGATTCTGAATCTATGACTGGCCCTAAAACACTAGTGAAAAGTCCAGAGACATATGGAGGCAGAGATTTGCCCCGTCATCTCAGCAGGAAGGGAACCCTCGCCATGGGCAATGCTTTTCTTGGCTGGAACTGGAGAAACAACAGCACAGATAGCATCAGGCAGCCAAGTCCTTATTAATGTCTTGGTTACAGGAACAAGTCTACTGGGGACTTGAAGGAATCTAATTTGTACTCCAAGGACCTGCAAGTAGCAATCCTTCATGATCTCCCTGGCCACAGAACAGAGAGTCCTAGAACAAAGCCTGTTTTGAACTTTTGTCTTGGTTAGGGGTGATACCGTATCTCCAGCATAAACTCCGACGCTTGTATTGTTTGCATGCCAGCAATAAAAAGGAAAACATAGCCAGGTGGTTTGGTTAGTTTTGGCATGTGCAGTTCAGGGCGGGAAATTCCCTCAGATTCTGGCTGATCACGTAGTATTTGATTTTTTTTTTTTTTTAAATAAGTGTGTTAGTTTCAAAATACCAGAGGTTCTTGTTGAAAGGTAATCACAAAGAATTGGACGTCCTGGTGTTTGGAACAAACATTCCAGCTGGTTGGCATTGCAGCCCTTACAGGATAACAGCAGTGACCTCGCTGCAGTAGGCCCCTGGGGGCCCAGGAGAAGCCTTCCATGTATGGAAACAGGCAGTAAAGAAGGGGGCGCTGATACTGAAACCAGATGGTCTGTGCTTCTGGCAGTGCCTCCTAGGTGTTCCAGTGTTGAGACTCGGGGAACTGCCTTAAGCTCCGGAGGCCCTAAGACCTTGACCATCAGCTATTGAACCTGGTTTGGAGTCCACTGTCTGATCTTAGGCAGACCTTAATCTTAGCTTTGGGAAGTATCTGACTTAAGGTCCGCAAGTCATGGGGACTCTTGGCTCTGATCCCTAAATAGGACATGTGACGTGATACTTTGTCTGACAATGGTCTGGGCTCTTTAGACCCACAGGTGGTCCCCAGACTGGCAGCACCAGCACCCGCTTGGAGCTGGCTAGAAATGCAGAACCTCAGACCCACCCTGAAGGACCGAACCTGAACATGCTTTGTAACAAAATCCCAAGATGATTCATTTGCACATTTTAGTTTGAGGAGCCCTGGGCTAGACTACCTGAAATGTAGCTGTACCATCGTGCACATCCGTGAGGTAGGTGAGCCATTCACGCCCTGGTCCAGGGTATTTCAGTTGTAAGAAGAAAGGAATTCATTCAGGAAACTCAGTGGGCACCATCAGGACTTCATCTGTTTTCTGCTTTGAGGCATTACCACTTTTTCAGCCCAAAAGAAAAATTTCTTTTCTGTTGAAAAATATATTTGCAAAAAAGGAAATAGCTGAAATGATACACACACAAAAAAGGAAAAACACCCTTAATACCACCACTTAAAAGTGATTATTTTCCCATATGCTTTCTGAGCTAACGCAAAGTCTTAGAGGGAGCCTACTCTAAGACTTTTGTTTAAGTCTTTTGTTTAAAGTCTATTAGCAGCTCTGTTTGAAAACATTTTGCTGAAAGAAAGGAAGGCAGGGGGCCTTTTGCAAAATGGGACAACACGAACCAAATGGGAGACCATCAGGACTTCATCTATTTTCTGCTCTGCTTTCCTTTCTGCTTATGCAGGTCTCTCTGCCAACTCCATATAACACTAGGACACTCTCAAGTGACCCACGTCCTTCTAGAGTTTATGAAGGTGGCTCACACAAGGTGGGCGGGGCCAGCTGAGATAGGCTCAGGCTATGCTCCCAGTGGGGTCATGAAAGAACTCTAGACTGCTGAGGGGAGGGGACTGTGTCTTAACAAATAGTTTCCAATTGCTCTAAAACATCTCTAATGTGTTTTAAGCTGAAGTTTGTATTCTTCTTGGAAGACCAGGCCATAATTCAGTTGAAGTCATCATTTTCCAATTCCTCTCCAATATTTGTTTGAAAAACTCTTTAGTTAACTTCCTTGATCCACTTACAATGCCATTGCTTCGAACCTTTCTGATATATATATATATATTACATTGTCCCCTCAGTTTAATAATACTTATGGCTTACAACTTTTCATATAATTTAATATAATTTTTTATACACTAAACCTCCACCTGCTTGTCTTCTTCTTTTTAGATGCCCAGACTTGAGTTGTCTTGGAAGGAAGGTCTGGGGCCCTGTAGTGACTAGTACTTTCCTGCTCTGAAGACTTGACACAGTCATAGGCCAAGGAGACTGTATCCTTTCTTCTCACATGTGGGTTTTGGAGAGAAAGAATCCCCTCCCCCTTCTAGGAGCCATGAATCCACGTTTCCTTGTTAGTCTATTTATTTGTCTCCTATTGTTGCTATAACAAATTCTCACCAAATTAGTGGTTTAAAGATCAGAAGTCCAAAACCTGTCTCACAGGCCAAACTGTGAGCCGGCTGGCTCCTCCTGGAGGCTCTATGAGAGAACCATCCCTTGTCTCGTTCAGCTTCTAGAGGCTGCCAGCATTCCTTGGCTCATAGCTACCTCCGTCATCAAAGCTCCTCTGGGTCTGATTCTCCTTTCTCCTTACATCGGGATCACCATAATTCAAGGTAGTCCAGCCATCTAAAGACCCTTCACTTCATCACATTTGCAAAAGTCCCTTTTGGCATGTGAGGTGACATAGTCTTGGGTTCTGAGGATGTGTGCATCTTTAGGGGTTATTATTCTGTCAACCATAACCTAAAAGGCAAAAATATGGAAATTGTGACCCTTAACATATTTCACCAGCTAAGGTGAAATTTTACGTATTGCCAATAGCGTGAGCTGCTTGAAATCTCCACAGAGATGAGGAGGCAGACCCATACTTTTAATAAACATTAGAGATGTGTTTTTACTAGAATGGAATCAATAAGAAAAAGTGGGAAGATATAAAAAAGGAATGTGGAATCTTAAAATAATGTAATAATCATCATAACCAGGCATGGTGCCAGGTAATCTGTACACATTATCTTCTTTAATCTGCTCAACTAGCCAGAAAAGCAGGCATTAGTGTCTTTGTTTTAAAGATAAGGAAACTGAATTGTACACATATTATGGGCTGTTTGTACAGCTTCCATTCTAGGTGGGTGCCCAGGGACTATTACTTGTCAGTAGAGATGATATTTCTGAAGTGGATTTTAATAACTAGAGTTACCTTCCCTAAGGAAATATATATATATATATATATATATATATATATATATATATATATATATATTCTACCTAATAATATATATATATATATTCTACCTAATAAAGAGGTAATATGCAAATTGACCATCACTCCAACACACAAGATGGCCACCACAAGATGGCCTGCAAGGGAGGGCAGTTAGGGGTGACCGGGCTGGCAGGGGAGGGCAGTTAGGGGTGACTGGGCAGGCAGGGGAGGGCAGTTGGGGGTGACTGGGCTGGCAGGAGAGGGCAGTTAGGAGTGACTGGACCAGCAGGGGAGGGCAGTTGGGTGAAATTGGGCTGGCAGGGGAACAGTTAGGCATTAATCAGGCTGGCAGGGGAGTGGTTAGGGGGTGATCAGGCCAGCAGGCAGGCAAGCAGTTGGGAGCCAGCAGTCTGGGATTGGGCCTAAATGGGCAGTAGGACATCCCTCGAGGGGTCCCAGATTGGAGAGGGTGCAGGCTGGGCTGAGGGACACACACATCCCCCTGTGCATGAATTTCGTGCAATGGGCCTCTAATATATATATATGCATTTCTCAGAAACTCTCTGCTGTTGGCCTAAACCTAGGGCATCTACAGAACAAGTCCAGCCATCATTAGAGAGGATAGTATTTATCTTGCTTTCTGGTGTATTGCTCATTAGTTTTCTTCCCCACTCAAGTGACCAATTAGATCTGCTTGACTTTGATCAGAACAGAAACTGTGGAGTGTCCTAATTGTTGGAATTTGAGACCCTGTTAAATAATACATTTATATTTGATTAATATTTATGCAATACCTGTCATGGGCTGTGCGTTGAGTTGGGTTCCTGGCACATAGCTCAATATGAGTTTGGTGATAATGGTGCTGTGCCAACATTTGCTATTCCAGTAGTTATAAGGTAAGTGGCTGAAAGTGATGAGGAGAACTTCATGGTCTGGCTACTTCCATTATTCTCTAACCTGTGGGAGAAGAGCTGGATGACTGGATCCCAATCTGGCTTCAGTATTTTCACCTCTTCTCATCCAATTCCATGGAAATTCAGTTTAAAAATATGTGGCTGTCTATTGTCAAGCTGGACTCACCTGTCACAAGCTTTGTGTGTCTTAAGGAGAAATTAAAAAACAAAAACATAATATAGAGATTTAATTTTTTTTCCAGCCAATTTTGACATTTTTAGATTATATCCAACTGGTGGTTTGCCAGAGCCAGTTGGAGCTAACTCTCAAGAGCCAATTGTATGCATGTCTTCCTAAGTCCCTGTTCGGTGGTTCAGTAATGACAGGTTTTATCTTGAAATTGGCCATGATAGGGCTACTTAAACCAGGAGAATCTGAAAATACTACAAAATCAGGGCTTCTTTCCTTCCTTCCTTCCTTCCTTCCTTCCTTCCTTCCTTCCTTCCTTCCTTCCTTCCTTCCTTCCTTTCTTTCTTTCCCTCTTCTTTCTTTTTCTTTCTTTCTTTCTTTCTTTCTTTCTTTCTTTCTTTCTTTCTTTCTTTCTTTCTTTCTTTCTTCCTTCCTTCCTTCCTTCCTTCCTTCCTTTCTTTCTTTCTTTCTTTCTTTCTTTCTTTCTTTCTTTCTTTCTTTCTTTCTTTCCTTCTTTCCTTCTTTCTTTCTGAAAAGCCAGTTTGCCAGCATACAACAACACATACATGTACCCAACACATACAATTTGTGTGACTGCTAACCATAGTCACTTAAAGGAAATAATCAATTAATCAGATAAGGAAATATTAATACTTGTTAACATTAATAGTTTGACAATGCTTAAAAGAGCATTATTTTACAATCATAGATCTGAGTGATGAATGAAGTGCTGGAAATTAGCCAGAATGTTTTCCGTTTGCCGGATGAGGAAGTGGAGTTGACCCTGTATAAGAGGAGCTCTGTGCCCTTCTCCTTGGATGATCCAAGCCAGATCCTCTGGAGATGTCTTTCTGTGATTTTCCCAAAATTTTCAGCTCCTGGGATTCATAGGTATCAGGTATCTGTAAGGACAGAGTTTTCAAAGTGTTACTTGGTAGGAATGGGAAGGCAGAGTAAGGGAGTAAATCCAGGATGGGGAGTTTTGGTGGACATGTCAGGGATGGTTTATCTCCGCCTAGACCTGTCATGATTAGCAAGAAAAAAAAAATTTGTTTTTCACAAGTTTGTTTTTTTAATTCCCAACCACATTTGCATGTCAAATATGGAGATCCTAGACCCAGAGCTCAGTCAGCCACTGACCATTACTTGACTCTCAGCTACAGAAACTCCTACAACACATGCATGGACATGATCTCAGGAGAAACCCAGGCCAGAGGAAGATGTTTTTGTTTTTTTAAAAAATTTAATGTTGACATAATTGCAAACTTCCCCCATTTTCCCTCCCTTTGCCCACCTCCCCCTCCCTGGCCTTCACCACACTATTGTCTGTAACCATGGGATATGCATATGTGTTTTTTTTGCTAATCCCTTCACCTTCTTTATCCCGTCCCCCCACCCCCTCCCCTCTGGGACCCACCAATCTGTTCCATGTGCCCATGCTTTTTATTATGCCAATGTTGTTCAAGAAGTCATCCTTCCATGTTTAACCAAACAGATTACTTTGTTTTAAAAATTTATGTAAGCAGAAAATTTACCACAAAAATAGACTGTAGGAAGGAAGGCTCTTTGTAATTAATATCCAGGGAAGAACATGTGAATGTTTCTTCTGTCAGCATGCCCCTGCTCTGCACTTCCTGCTCTATTTGCTGGCCTCAGCCCCACACTGAGCCTGTCGGAGCATGAAGTTGGGGAGGTCAAGCATCTCATATGGACTAAATCACACATGTCACTTTTCTTCTTCCAGCCCACAAGCCACTGAGCCATGTAGGGCGAAGGTTAGAATTATAGCTCTTGGCGATCACTCTGTGATTCTGGGAGCAGTCTTCTCTCCCCATGTCCCTCTGGCCTCCACGTGTCAGTTCCCACCCCTAACCCTATCCTATTTTATAACAATCCTTGTGAAAATAAATGAACAGGAAAGATGGTGTAATTAACAGTTTACATATGATCTCTGGTATGTTGTAAAAGCTGAATGCGTGTGTCCAGCAACCTATGGTGAATCTGATTGTGTGTATTTTATATAGTAGAACTGGAAATGGGGTTTCTGAGTCCAGAAGAGCCCACAGTAAATGGCTGTAGATTAGTGTAGCAGATGTTGTCAGCATTTACTAGCTTCTCATTCTCCCTCCTTCTGCAAACTTCTTAGCCATTGCATGTAGGCACAAAATAATTAAGACTAACCTTTGCTATCAATCCAGGTGCCTTGGAAAGAGTTGTGGAGGACTGATGAAGGCGAGCTTAGCAGCAGAACATACCATGCAACGGAGTGGAAAGGTCAGAGATTGGAAGCCACTCAGGGTTCCCAGGTGGTGAGCCATGGCTGGACTGTGGTGCTGATGGGCCTAGCGAGGATGAGATAGGGGACGCAAGTGAAAGGAAAGATGAAAAGTGTGCTACTGATTGGATTCAAGGATTCAAGCATAAGAAACAATCAACTATGATTCCAAGGGCCGGAGCCTGAGCCATGGGAGAATGAGGGAGGGGCGTACCACAGACAAAAGTGGAGAGAAGTAAAGTGGGATCAGGGCTGGAGCAATGAATGCATAAGGGAAAAGTCTTGTATTACTACACATGGATTTTGTGGTACTAGCCCATGGGACACTACTAAGTTACTTTCATGAAAAGAAATATTAATTAATCATTGACCTGCCTAAGGCTATTGTGCTGAGGCCAGAAGAAAGTAAATTAAAAAAGGGTTGAGTCCCTCTCCCCTGCCCCCAGAGGCCTGTTGTCATTGACAGGTTCCTACTGCTATGCATTTTATCGCCTTTTGGGACACAGCAAGATTCCTGGCAGCCACTCCCGATAAGATTCTCTAGGGAAGTGAGACCACCTGGAAAGTTTCAATGCCAGGAAGGCTTATTCTGAGTGATTCACGTATTCCACAAACACTAATCGAGTACCCTGTAGGCCAGGCACTGGGCTATGCTCTGGGAGCACAGGGTATACAAGACAGATACAGTCCCTCCACCATGAGCACGCAGAGGCCTCTTAAGACTTTGGTCTCCATAGACAGTGTATTTGTCTGCAGATTGGGGGGGAGGCTTAAACAGTAGAAATTTATTTCTCCATAGTGCTCAAGGCTGGAAGTCCCTGGTCTGGGTGTGAGCAGTGTTAGTTCCTGCTGAGGCTTCTCCCCATGGCTTTCAGATGTCTGTCTTCTCTCTATGCCCTCACATCATCTCCCCTCTGTGTGTCTGCATCCTGTTCTCATCTTATAAGGATACCATTCCTATTCAGTTAGGTCCCACCCATACAACCTCCTTTTGTCTCAGGTATCCCTTGAATGACACTGTCTCCAAATGCAGTCACATTCTGAGGCACTAGATGTTAGGACTTAACCCTTTGGGGGTTTGGGGAAGTACAATTCAGCCCATAACAGATTGTTCTCTAACCACCCTCCTTTCCAAGAATTATTCTGTCAGATGCTGTGTAACCACAGCCCCAGCCCACCTACTAATCCTGAGGGAGGCCATCGCATGGACACGGGAAGCCAGCATGTCTGACTGAGCTATGAAGACCCCCTGACCAGAAAGAAAACCCATCTGTGGCATGAAAAGGCCTGTCCCTCTGCACAGGGATCTGAATCTCTTGTTTCTTTGTAGAAATTTATGGACAGAACCGGGCATTTTGTTCATACAAATGAAGTGCTTGGTGAGGTGTGATGATGTGCATGGGAGGGAAGAACCACTGACTTGAAATAGGACACCTACCCTGTGGCCCTCTCTCCATCTCAGAGACACTGAGGCGCTCTTCCCCCCAACACACCAGGTCTAAACCTTTCTCTGTCTCTGATCAGGCCCCTGCTCACTGATATACCATTTGTACCACTTTCCCATTTTGTCCTCTTCAGTCATTATTCTTTACTATTTTCTCTGTTTGAGAAAAACTTTGATATTAACTTAAAGCTCCAAATTCTTTAAAAGCTGTTTCCAATTCTGTTTAGCATGACAACAAAATCTTTCTCTTAAAATTCTTCCAGACTTTCTTGTGATACCAAGACCCCTCTTTTGGAATGTGTCCACTGAGTCAGTTATCTGACCTGAGACTCAGGGACCCCTCAGGACTGGGTTCATGGAGTTTCCCTGAATCAAGTTCGCCTCTCTCTCCTCTGATCACATTTCCCAGGCTCCAGTCCTTTGTACTGAACTCACTTAAAGTTTCCTCATTTTCCTCTGAGCTCACAGTTCTTTGTAAAGCTCTTAAACATCATTACAGTTCTTTCCTACGACCAGCCCACCTGGGCAGCATGGAATTCAAAATTATGGCTCCATGTCTCGGACAAATATTGGCAAAAAGTTATTTAATCTAAATTATACGTGATTACTCCAGCCCCAAGCAGAATACATCTGTTGTGGGTATAACTGTGATTGTAGGGTGGGCACACATGCTTGTGTGAGAGTGTGTAGACATGAGAACTATTTTCTTCTGGAAGGTTAAGTCTCATGAGCTTACTAGACCTTTTCTATTTGCTTTCAAATTCCAATATTCATGCCTGAATTGCTGAAAAAAATAACCCAGCTTTTTTCCAGGAGGGCTGGCAATAGTGTTTAAAAGTCCATAAAATCCAGACAATAGGTGTTAACATTTAAGCCAAGTGGTATAAAGTTGAAAGAGCCCATGAAAGGCTAAGAAGTCACCGTGGACTCTGTTACCAAGCAGTATGAATGCTGCTTAAGACTGGGCTTAGTGTCTATGCTTTTTATACAAAACTGCTTTATAGCTTGATTGTTTAAAAGGGAAAAAAAATCATTTCCTTGAAAGGTTGAGAATGCCTTAATGTGAGCACTGTAGATTGCCTTAAGTGCAGGCTGAGCTTTATGCTTCTTACATTTTAGAATTAGGACAGCTGCTGTGTGTTGGCTTCCCTGGAAGCATTTGCCCATAGGGCAGTGATGGCAAACCTATGACACGTGTGTCAGAGGTGACACGCGAACTCATTCTTTTGGTTGATTTTTTCTTTGTTAAATGGCATTTAAATATATAAAATAAATATCAAAAATATAAATCTTCGTTTTACTATGGTTGCAAAATATCAAAAATTTTCTATATGTGACACGGCACCAGAGTTAAGTTAGGGATTTTCAAGATGCTGACACGCCGAGCTCAAAAGGTTCGCCATCACTGCTATAGGGGTTTGACTGAGGGGTGCGCTCAGATTGTTTTCTGCGGGGACACAAGGAGAAGTTGGGCTCAATGCAGTCACCACAAGGTCTCAGAGAACCCTGAGGGTGGGAGGGGCTCTGGAGCAGGATTGCCCATGCAGAGCTGTCCTGAGCTGGGGAGAGAGGCCACGCCTTCCCACTGGCATTAGCCACCTATGTGTGCTGACCCAGGAGGAGTGACCACTGGTAAGTGTCTCTTTCAGCAAAGCTAATTCCCAAAGAGGACTGACAGCACTGGACAGTAGAACAGTATTCATGACATTCTCTTATGCCTTGTGGGAGATAATCAAGGAATTTTCAGATTAAAAAAAAAAAGGACAGAAAAAGGAATACAGATGATAAAATAATGGCAGATACCAGGAACACAAATAGCAGAAGGCCTGACTGCTGAGTAAACAGAGTGGCTCATTTTGTGTTATGCAACAAGAAGTCTGTAGGTGGGCACACAACAACGGTCCTACGGGGCATTGTCAGTATCAGGCACGTGGGCTCTGTCTATCTTTCCATGTTGCCATTTTCTGGCTACCCACCACTCGTGCTTGTCCCCTCGTTGTTGCAAGCAAATGGCTGATTCCTTCTAAGCAGGAATAAGGGAAAGGCAAAGGGCTTTCTTCTATCTAGACGTTGCTTTATTTTTTTAATTTGAGAAGGGACATTCTTCTTGGTGACTTTCACACACTTTACAGCGTATTAGCCAGCATTATGTTACATGGCCACTCCCAGCTTTGAGGGAGGTTAATCAATATAGTAATCTTAGCTGGGTGCATTGCTTTCCCCAAGAAAAATCATGATTCTGTTAACAGGGAAGAAAGAAAGCATTATTATCAGGCAGGCAATGAGCATGGTTGGCTCTAAGGCCCCTGGTGCAAATTGAGCCTCTGCATTAATTCAGAACTTAGTGTTTGAGGCTGAACACCTGAACTTCTTTTCTCCCTTCCTCCCTTCCACTCTTCCTCCCCTCCTTTCTTCTTTCCTTCCTTCCACCCTTTAAACATATTTGTTCTGTGCCTATTTGACTGGATAAGAGGGTAAAGGAGAGAAAGTTGTTGACGGTGATTCATAGATTTTTGCTTTGGGAAGGCCAAGGAGAAAGACAAGGAGCTCAGGTCTGTCCATATTGAGGTTGCAGTCCTGTGGGATATCCAGGTGATCCAGGTGGAGATGTGGACAACGGGTGCAAAACTGAGAAGAAAGCTCAGGGCTAGAGACACAGACCAGGAGGTCATCAGCCATATAATTGGGTAAGACATTGTAGAAGTGTGAGAAGAAAAGACAGTCAGAACTCTCAGAGAACATTTTCTTTATTAAATCAAATTCTAGCTTCCCCAAACCTGAGGTGATCACACCCTTCTCAGAGCTTCCTCTTAGGGCTTTCATGTCTGTCCTACACACTTGACACTGGCCACAGACTTCTGTCGTTAGTATGGATTCCTTTTCTTCCCAAGTCACTTGAGCTCCATAGTTATTTGAGGCCTTGGTACTTGGTGGGTCAACATCAACAACTTCATAAACCTTCTTTCTTGTGCCTCCATTTCTCTCAGCATTCTCTGAGCTATGTCCATTGTCTCTCAGCAAGGGAAGATGGTCGGAAGGTGTGGAATCTGAGAAGCCTGACAAGTGCAAGACGGGGTCTCCATAGGACTTTTGGAGAGCTCCATCAGATGACAAGACAGGACTCAGAAGCAGCATGAAGAGAAGCTCAGTGGCCTGAAGTGCATGGTGGACTCAAGATGAGGACATTGTTTAAACAGTTTTGGGGACCAGAAGGATCATTGTTGAGATGACTATGGGAAGAAACTGTAACTAAGGTCATCTCAGGGGCTCAGGGTTTCCCAGGTTAGACTAAAAGGGAGAGTGATGGGATTTCCTATCGGGTTGGAATGACTGGGGGAGGGGTGGGCAGGTAGGTTAGTACTTGATGAATTCATTCATTTTTCATTTTACCTGTGAAAGCTTAGATCAAGCTGGTTACTATGATTAATAATTACTATTAGTAAAATTCATGGTAACAATAATAATAATGATGGCATAGTTTTCAATAACCATCTGCTCATTAGACACTTTTTTTTTTAACATTTTGCTTTATGTGCATGTGTTTTTTCTCTTCTTTTTTTAAATTTTATATTTGTTTCAGCATAGTGGTTAGACAATTTTATAATTAACAAAGTGATTCCCCTGATAATTCTAGTACCCACCTGGCACCATACATAGTTATTACAATACTAGTGGCCTGGTGCACAAAATTCATGTGGGGGGCGGGGGGTTGTCCCTCAGCCTGGCCTGCACCCTCTCCAATCTGGGGATGTCTCTCTCATAATCTGGGACTGCTGGCTCCTAACTGCTCACCTGCCTGCCTGCCTGATTGCCCCTAACCACTCTGCTTGCTGGCCTGCTTGCTTCAAACTGCCCCCGCCCCCTCACTGGCCTTCTTGCCCCCAACTGCCCCCTCTGCTGGCCTGTTCACCCCCAACTTCCCCTCCCCGCTGGCCTGCTTGCCCCCAACTGCACCCGCCTGCCGGCATGCTCACCCCCAACTGCCCTCCCATGCTGGCCTCATGGCCCCCAACTGCCCTTCCCTGCCAGCCTCATGGCCCCCAACTGCCCTCCCAGGTTGGTCTGATCACCCCCAACTGCCCCCCCTTGCTGACATGCTTGCCCCCAACTACCTGCCCCCGCCCGCCAGCCTTCTTGCTCCCATGGCCCTGGCCTGCTGACCTGCTGACCTGCTCGCCCCCAACTGCCCTCCCCTCCCTGGCTGGCTTCGTGGCCTCCAACTGCCCTCCCCAGCTGGCCTCATGGCTCCCAACTGCCCTCCTCTGCCGGCCTCATGGCCCCCAACTGCCCTCCCCTGCCTGCCTGATGGCCCCCAACTACCTTCCTTGGTCATCCTGATCACCCCCAACTTCCCCCCCCACCCCCGCCGGCCTTCTTGCTCCCACAGCCCCCACCTGCTGGCCTGTTTGCCACCAAGTGCCCCCCTTGCCAGCCTGATTGCCCTCAACTGTCCCCCACTGCTGGCATGCTTGCCCCTAACTGCCCCCCTTGCCAGCCTGTTTGCCCCCAACTGCTCCCTCCCCCCCGCTGGCCTGATCACCCCCAACTGCCCTCCCCTCCTGGCCTGATTGCCCCTAACCGCCTCTGCCTCGGCCCTGCCACCATGGCTTTGTCCAGAAGGATGTCTGGAAGGTCTCCTGGTCTAATTAGCATATTACCCTTTTATTAGTATAGATTATTAACTCTATCCTCTATTCTGAACTCTACATCCCCATGACTGTTTTATAACTTCTTACTCCCTTCACCTTTTTCACTCATTCTTGCCATTTGGCAACCCTCAGTTTGTTTACTGAGTCTGTCTCTGTTTTGTTAGTTCATTTATTTTGTTCTTTAGAATCCACATATTACTAAAATCATATGGTATTTGTCTTTGTCTTATTTCACTTTGCATAATATCCTATAGGTCCATCCATGTTGTCACAAATGGTAATATTTCATTCTTTTTTTGTATAGCTGAGGAATATTCTATAGTCCATTGTATATATGTTCCATATCTTCTTTATCAAATCATTTATTAATGGGCACTTGGGCTGCTTCTGTATCTTCCTTGGCTATAATAAATAAAACTGCAACAAACATAGGGGTAATATATCTTTTTGGATTAGTGTTTTGGGTTTTTTAGAATATATTCCCAGAAATGGAATTGCTGGGTCATAAGGTAATTCTATTTTTCATTTTTTTTTTTGAGGAACCTGCATATTGTTTCCATAGTACCTACACCAATTTGCAATCCCACCAACAGTGCATGAGGGTTTGCTTTTTTCCACATACTCACCAACACTTGTTGGTTGCTTTATAGACAATAAATAGCCATTCTGACAGGTGTGAAGTACTATCTTATTGTGGTTTTAATTTACATTCTCTGGTGATTAGTGATGTTGATCATCTTTTCATATGTCTATTGGCCATCTGTATGTCCTCTTTGGAAAAATGTCTATTCAGGCCTTCTACCCATTTTTTAATTGGATTTTTTGTTGTTGTTTTTTGGTGTTGAGTTGTATAAGTTCATTATAAATTTTGGATATTTACCCCTTATCCGATGTATCATTGCCAAATATCTTCTTCTATTCAGTAGGCTGTCTCTCATTTTGTTAATGATTTCCTTTGCTGTGCTAAAACTTTTTAGTTTGATGTAGTCCCATTTGTTTATTTTTTTTCTTTTGTTTCTCTTGCCCAAGGAGATATATCAGAAAAAAATATTGATAGGAGAAATGTCAAAGCTTTTAAAGCCTATTTATTTTTCTATAAGTTTTATGGTTTGGGGTCTTATACTTAAGTGTCTTTAATTCATTCTTAGTGTTTCTTCTATATGATGTAAGAATGTGCTCTAATTCCATATCTTTTTTGTGCATGTATCTCTCCAATTTTCCCAACAGCATTTATTATCTATCTATCTATCTATCTATCTATCTATCTATCTATCTATCTATCATCTATCTATCGATTTATTTATTTATTTATTTATTTATTTATTTATTATTTACTTTTGTTAATTCTCGTCTGAGGATACTTTGTCCACATTTTTTCCATTGATATTTAGAGAGAGCGAGGAAGGGGGCTGGAGGAGAGAAAGAGAAACATCAATATGAGAGAGACACATCAATTGGTTGCCTCCCACTTGCATGGGGATGGAACCTGAAATGCTTCAACCAACTTAGTGGATTTTGTCAAATGCTTTATATGCATCTATTAATATGATTATATAATTTGTATACTTCATTTTACTTATGTGGTTTATCATGTTAATTGATTTATGTATATTGAATCAAACTTACAACCCAGAAATAAATCCCACTTGGTCATGGTGCATGATCTTTTTCAGTTTTCTTTTTGACATTGACTTATAGTTTCATGCCATTGTGGTCAGAGAATATGCTTAATATTATCTCAATCTTTTTAAATTTATTGAGACTTGTTGTGTGGCCTAACATGTAGTCTATCCTGGGAAATGTTTCATGTGCACTTGAAAAGATTGTATATTCCTCTGTTTTGAGGTGAAATGCTCTATGTCTCCAGTCAAGGCCCAACACCATTTATTTAATATATTGTCTTTACCCCATTGTTTATTCTTGCTTCCATTTTCATATATTAATTGACCACATAGATGTGGGTTTATTTCTGGGCTCTCTAGTCTGTTACATTGATCTATATGTCTGTTTTTATGCCAGTGCCATGATGTTTTGATTACTGTGGCTTGTAACAATATCAGATATTCGATATCAGATAGCGTGATACTTCCAACTTTGTTCTTATTTCTCAAGATTGCTATGGATATTCAAGATCTTTTGTGGTTCCATATAAATTTTTGGATTATTTGTTCTAGTTCTGTGAAAAATGCCATTGGAATTTTTATAGAGATCGCATTGAATCTATAGATTGCTTTGGGTAGTATGGACATTTTAATTATGTTAATTCTTTCTATCCACGAGTACAATATATGCTTCAATTTATTTGTATCTTTCTCAATGTCTTATAATTTTTTGAGTACGGGTTTTTTATCTCCTTGGTTAGATTTATTCCTATTCTTTTTTTTTTGAGGGGGGGGGGTAAATATTTTTATTGATTCCGGAGAAGAAGGGAGAGGGAGAGAGAGATAGAATAATTGATCAGCTGCCTCCTGCATGCCCCACTAGTGGGGATTGAGATCACAACCTGGGCATGTGCTCTTGACAGGAATTGAACAGGGACCCATCAGTCTGCAGGATGATGCTTTATACACTGAGCCAAACTGGCTAGGGCCTAAGTATTCTTTTGATGCAATTGTAAATGGAATTGTTTTCTTAATTTCTCCTTTCTATAGTTTATTATTGGTATATAAAAATGCAAACCATTTTTAAATATTAATTTTGTATTCTGCTACTTTGCTGAATTCATTTATCAGTTCTAGTAGTTTTTCAGTGGAATCTTTAGAGTTCTCTCTATATAGTATCGTGCTATCTGCAAATAGTGACAGTTTTACTTCTTCCTTTCAAGTTTGGATGTCTTTTATTTTAATTTTTTTCCCCCTGTCTGATTACTGTGGCTAGAACTTCCAGTACTATCTACACTAATAAAAGAGAAAAATGGTAATTGGCGTACGACGATACGCTTTTCATTGGCTAATCAGGGCTATATGCAAATTAACTGCCAACTAAGATTGGCAGTTAACTGCCAACAAGATGGCAGTTAATTTGCATATGTAGGCACAATGCAGGGAGGCGAAAGGGAAAGCAGGAAGAAGCCCCCTGCCACTGACAGTGATCAGAAACCCAGGGGGGAGCTAAGAGCTGGGGGGCAGGGCAAAGGCCGCCTTTGCCCTGCCCCCCAGCCATGATCGGAGAATCAGGTGCCTTTTCCGCCCTGGCCAGTGATAGCAGGAAGTAGGGGTGGAGCCAGCGATGGGAGCTGGGCATGGTCGAAGCTGGCAGTCCCAGGAGCTAGGAGCCCCTTGCCTGGGCCTAAAGCGAAGCCCACGATCGCGGGGCCGCTGCAGCTGCGGGTCCCCGCTGCCCAGGCCGGATGCCTCAGCCAGAGGCATCAGGCCTGGGCAAGGGGCCGATCCTGCGATTGGAGGGTGATGGGGGTCAACGCCTGAGGGCTCCCAGTATGTGAGAGGGGGCAGGCTGGGCTGAGGGACACTCCCCCCTCCGCCCCACACCCAGTGCACGAATTTCGTGCACCGGGTCCCTAGTGTTGAATAAAAGTGGTGAAAGTGGACAATCTTCTTTTTTTTCCTGTAAAGTTATGTAAAATACTTTTATCTTTTTCCCATTGCATATGTCAGCTGTTGGTTTCTTGTGTGTGGCTTTATTGTGTTGAAGTATGTTTTCTCTATTCCCATTTTGATGAGAGTGTTTATAATAAATAGATAGTAGATTTTGTCAAATGCTTTATATGCATCTATTAATATGATTATACAATTTGTATACTTCATTTTACTTATGTGGTTTATCATCTTAATTGATTTGTGTATATTGAATCAAACTTACAACCCAGAAATAAATCCCACTTGGTCATGGTGCATGATCTTTTTCAGTTTTCTTTTTGACATTGACTTATAGTTTCATGCCATTGTGGTCAGAGAATATGCTTAATATTATCTCAATCTTTTTAAATTTATTGAGACTTGTTGTGTGGCCTAACATGTAGTCTATCCTGGGAAATGTTTCATGTGCACTTGAAAAGATTGTATATTCCTCTTTTTTGAGGTGAAATGCTCTAAAAATATCAATTAAATTCATCTAGTTTGATGTGGTATTTAGGCCCCTGTTTTCTTATTGATTTCTTTCTTAAAGATCTATCCATTGATGTCAATAGGAGATTAAAGTTCCCTGCTATGACTGTATTACTGTCAATATCTCCCTTTATGTCCATCAATGTTTGCCTTATATATTTAGTTGTTCCTATATTGTGTATATAAGTGTTTACAAGGGTTATATGCTCTTATTGGATTGATTCCTTTATCATTACATAATGTCCTTCTTTGTGTTGTATTATAGCCTTTGGTTTAAAGTCAATTTTTTTTAATATAAGAATTACTACTCCAGCTTTTTTGTTTCCATTTACATGAAATGTCTTTTTTCATCCCCTTCCTTTCAGCCTGTGTGTCTTTCTATCTGAAGTGGGTCTCTTGTATGGGTCTTGTGTTCTTATTCATTCAGCTACACTATATCTTTTGACTGAATCCTTTAATCCAGTGGTTCTCAACCTGTGGGTCACGACCCCCTTGGCAGTCAAACGACCCTTTCACAGGGGTCGCCTAAGACAATCCTGCATATCAGATATTTACATTACGATTCATAACAGTAGCAACATTACAGTTATGAAGTAGCAACGAAAATAATTTTATGGTTGGGTCACAACATGAGGAACTGTATTTAAAGGGCCAGGAGGTTGAGAACCACTGCAACCTGTTTACATTTAAAGTGATTATTGATAGAAATGTAGTCATTAGTATTTTATTATTCATACTAGAGGCCAGGTACATGAATTCGTGCATGGGTGGGGTCTGGCTGGCCTGCCGTGATTATGGCTGATTGGGGCTGTGCTGGCTGGGTGGGGTCCACGGGAGGTCGGCTGGCTGGCCCCACCCCCTATCGGGATGGGAAGACTAACTGGGGGGTGGGGGTGGCCAGCCAACCGCCCTTGGCCCCTCTCCCCAGCTGGTCCCACCCCTATTGTGTGTGGGAGGCGATCAGGGCCACAGTGAGCATCAAAGCAACTGGTCATTCCAGTCGTTCTGGCATTCCAGTCACTTGGCTTTTACATATATAGGTTTATGTTCCTTTCCCCCCACTTTTTAAAAATAAGTCCCTTTAATATTTTTTGCAATACTGGTTTGGTGGTGATAAACTCCTTTTGCTTTTTCTTGTCTTGGAAGATCTTCATTTCTCCTTCATTTGAAATGATAGCCTTGCTGGGTAGAGTAGTCTTGGTCAGAGATCCTTGCTTTTCGTCATTTTGACTATTTTGTGCCAATTCTTTCTGGTCTGAAAAGTTTCTATTGATAAATAAGCTGGTCATATGGGAGTTCTCTTGTAGGCAACTGTCTTTCTCTTTCTGCTTTTAAGATACTGTCTTTGTCTTTAACCTTTGCCATTTTAATTGTGTGTCTTGTTGTGGGCCTCTTTGGGTTCATCTTTTTTGGGACTCTGCACTTTCAGGATTTGTTTGTCTAATTCCTTGCCAGACTAGGGAAGATTTCTGTCATTATTTCTTCAAATAGATTCTCAATCCCTTGCTCTCCTTATTCTCCTTCTGGTACCCCTATGATGCAAATGTTGTTGTGCTTGATGTTTTCCTAGAAGTCTCTTAAACTAGCCCCATTTTTAAAAATTCTTTTTTTCTTTTTGCTGTTCTGGATGGGTATTTTCTGCTATCAAGTATTCCTAATAGCTGATTTGATCCTCTGCTTCATTTAATTTTCTGTTGATTCCTTCTAGTGTATTCTTCCTTTTAGTTATTGAATTCTTCACTTATTACTGGGTCTTTTTTATGGTTTCTATGTCCTTTTTTAATGATGACTATCTCTTTGTTGAAGTTCTCACTAATTTCCTTGAACATCCTTATAACCAGTGTTTTGAATTCTGTATCTGGTAGACTCCTTGCCTTCATTTCATTTAGTTATTTTTTTGGAGATTTTTCCTGTTCATTCATTTGGACATGTTTCTTTGTCTCTCCATTTTGGCTGCCTCTCTGTGTTTTTTTCTCTCTCCATGTATTAGTAGGCTCTAGTACATTTCTAAGTCTTGCCAAGGTGGCCTTATGTAGTAAGTATCTTATTGGGACCAGTGGTGCAGTCTCCCTGATCATCTGTGCTCTGGGAGTGTCCCTTGTGTGGGTTGTTTGTGCCCTTTTATTATAGTTGAGCCTTGATTGCTGTTGGCATGGCAATGGGTGGTATTGACCCTCAGGCCAACTGGCTGTGAGGATTGCTCATGACCCCAGCTGCCTGGGATTTTTTCCAGGGGTTCTGATGCCCGCTAAAAACTGCTTTTGGTTGTGCCACTTGTAGAACTAATCAGATGGTGTTCTGTCATGGTCTGAAGCTGGCCACCAGTGTGTGTTGGTTCTACAGCCTCTTGGGAGAGACTCGGGTGCAGGTCAATTTCAGACACTGCCTATGACCAGACTGGTTTACCAGTTTAGAGCTACAAAGCAATCCATAGTTTATAGCTGCCTGTGCTGGGCCTGGATGCATATGTGAGGGGCCATGCTGTGAACCAAGGCTAGCTGCCATCAGCACTTGGCCTGGGGTATGTCAGCCCAAGGCACCCTGAGAACTGCCTCTACCCATGAGGCTCAGCTGCTGAGCCTCAGCTGCTGAGCCTCGGACAGAACACAAGTTCAGTGAAGCAGTGTCTCAGGGAGTCATCAGGGTGGAGTTAATAGTGTTCACCAGGCTCATGTGGAATCAGGTTTGGCTGTGACAGGGGAGGGCTCAACACACCTCCAGCCCTTGCCCTGAAATCATACAACTCAGTTTCTGTTTGTCTAAGCACCCCAAACACATCTCCAAAGTTTGACTCCAGGTTGTTTTTTTGTTTTGTTTTGTTTTGTTTTTTTATTGATTTCAGAGAGGAAAGGAGAGGGAGAGACAGAAACATCAATGATAAGAGAGAACCATCAATCAGGTGCCTTCTGCATGCTCCTGCCCCGGGGATTGAGTCAGCGACCAGGTACATGCACTTGACCAGAATCCAACTGGGGACCCTTCAGTCCACAGGCTGACGCTCTATCTAGTGAGCCAAACCAGCTAAGGCTTGACCAGAAATTTTTTTAAAAAAGAGTGCAACAATGTGGGTTTAGGTTGATTTTCTTTAGACTCTTTTTTTTCTTAAGCTTTAGCAACTCTGTATATTAGATGGGAAAAGAGGCAATAAATGCCACTGCCATTAATGTGAGGTGTCTGAACCTCTGACCTTTATAATCTCCAAAAAATGTTATATAAAATTTTTGAGGTCACTATTTGATTCCCAGTCAGGGAACATGCCTGGGTTGCAGGCAAGATCCCCAGTAGGGGGCATGCAGGAAGCAGCCAATCAATGATTCTCCCTCATCATTGATGTTTCTATCTCTCTCTTCTTTCCCCTTCCTCTCTGAAATCAATAAAAATATATTTAAAAAAATTTTAAGTATTAAGAAAAACTACTTTCGATACATTGTTTTTAAAACTAATTACCTTCTGCCATTGGTTCATTATAATAACAGCAACAAAAAGCAATGTAAAAGCTTTGTTTCCACCCAGAATAAACCCTAATGCACAAAGTATTATAATTTGCTTTGCTATGAAAATTTGAGAGTCCAAGCTGAAATGCTAAAACAAGTTTGTATTCCAAAAATAACATTGTGTCTTTTTGGAGCCCTGCAGGAACAGGTAGAGGAAGCCCTGTTCTGGCACAGGTTCCTCTATCAGTGACTCCCTGCCCCTCTGCCCTTGTAGTTCAGGATGATTAAGCAATGGGAGGTACAGTGCATCCCAATTCTTTTCTCCAGAGAAAGACCATTTGTTGCTCTGAGCAAAGGCAGTTTTCCATGAAATCTATGAAGCTTAATCTTTAGGGCCCTGCACTTGCAAGGGCCCACCTTCTGCAAAGGACCCTAGCAATGTGTTCAGAAGTCATGTGTTTGGAAATTTATAGCAGGAATCATTTCAAATTCTTTTTCTTAAAAATTGTGCCCCAAATTGTCTAAATTCCAGGGTCCACTAAACCTGGATCTGCTCTTGCCTCTGGAATGACTTTGTTGACAAACATTTCTGGGAATTCAAACATGTGCCTTTCTTCCTCCTGTGCCTGTGGCCCACCAACACATGGCATTCCTCTCCTTCACGGGCCTGAAGCTTGCTGGCCAGGCAGGATAGGCAGGCTGTGATCACAGGTTGAATTAGGTGCTTTTCAGCTGCAGGGGCATGAACAGACAGCTTCTCAGTGAAGAGTGTTGACAGAGGAAAGCCAGGTGGAGGCTATCATCCCCACTAAATTATTCAAAACCAGGCCAAATACATACCTTTAACATGAGTGAAATCCTTCTGGGAAAACTCTGAAACCCCAGGCTAGGGGTGAGTAATCCTGTCCATGTGTTCCGGGATCCTATTGGCTTTGTAGCACCTGGTATATCATGTTGCAGTGTCTGCTTATATATTTCATCTCCATGCTAACTCGTGAGCTCTTTGAGGATATTCCTCTTGTATCTTCTCTATGGCCGGGACTGTGGCTCAGCGGAATGGCTAGTAAATAGTTGGTCCTGAAACTATTTGCTAAATCAATCTCTCTTTCTCCTCCCCTGTCTCCTACCCACTTCTCCTCAAACAGGTGGTGGTTTATAAAAAGGACACTGACTCCCTCCAGCATTTCTCTGCTGAGGCTATTATAATGGGGATCTTCTGTACACGGTCCTTTGTAGAGTGTGGTACAGCCTCAACTTTTTGAGAAGCTGCTCCAAGTAATTACTGGGAGTGTGTGATTATTTTGGGAAACCAGGCAAGGATTCCTGATCTCAACTAGTCCATCTTCACTGATTATCTCTCCCCATCATAGCTGTCTTCCTTTGGGTATGAGAATTTTTCAGACTTGAGTTCTGAAATGTAAATATCTTACCTTGGCTATTAATTAATGCTTTAGTGGGATATTTAAAGAACTGATTAACTGGACATCAAGAAAATTAGGGATAAAGTGGAGGGGAGGCAGCAGCAAAGACAAATGCTTGCTCCATTAGTGACCTGGAGCATTCCTGAATGGTGTCCAAGTTTGGGAGACCCAGGCACATACCCTGAGAACCCCCACCCCTGGCAAAAGCAGAGATGAGGCCTGGGGTTGGGGAAAGCCAGTGGAGGTCAGCACACAGACCCCTGCACACCATGCTTGCTTTTCTGGTGGACCCAGCTGGAAATGACAACTCAGTAACCGTTTGATACCTACAGTGCCATAGATCTCTTTGAGAAAGCCCAGCTGAGGAGCACAGGGAGGTGAAGTGGGTCTGCTCTCCCTTGGCTAATCAGAGTCTCTGGCAAAGAACCCGTAATTCAGCAAGTATTTGTTGAGCACCTATTATGTGTGAGACATAAGCTAGGTTTTAGTGAATCAGACTGTGAATCACTTTCCCTGGCTCTTCTGGCTTCATAGATCAACAGGATGCCTTGGAGTCAGCATCAGAGAGACAGAGTCAGACAAGGCAAACTTGGACAGTTGGGCTGGAGGTCAGAATGGACTAAAGTTAAAGCAGAGGAAGACTATGTGTGTCTACTCACCTCATAAACAATACACACTAATTACCTGGCAGCCAAACTCTGGCTGTGACCGGCCTCAGGTGTCAGATTAACCTGGTTTCTGAAGTTCATTTGATCACAATTCTATACCCTGTGCCACCACAAGTCTTGTTTTCTGCTTGCAGAGCACTATTGTCTTTCAACTATCAAAACACAGAGTAACAAAATGATTCCCAGAGAAATAACCCATAGCAATACATACTAGTTACATAAGGAACACCATCATATTGTGGATTTGGGGTATCACCTATATAGCTTATTTTTATTTCTGTAAAATTGGAATAAACCCTAATGCACAACATTTTCATGAGGATTGGATAATTGACTGTAAGCATGGGGCTCAGCATATTGTAAATCCTTAATAGAATGTAGTCAATAATATGATCATTTTATTTGATCTTATTACTAATAAAAATTGCTATATGCCTAAGTAAGGCCATTTTGAAGGGAAGGGCCACACAAGGAATTTCTGAAATGATGTAAGGTTTTCTTGATGTGACCAGATAGGACTGCCTGGCTTGCTCATTTCAGGGATTTCCAGGGCACTTGCAGGCCATTGTTTTCTTTGAGGTATTTGCAATTTGAAGGGAGGAAAAAAAGCTTTTCTTATTCATGTTCCCAGAAAACTAGCAGATTTTGATTGTCTGGACAAAGCTCACCTCTTATCTATTCCCAACACTCCTGACTCCACCCGGGGAGGGATGTTAATTGTGCAGTGTCTGACAAGGAGGTGAAATCCCTTTAATTTTAGAGAAAAAGTTGGAGTGCACTCCAGAGTGCCCTGATGGACAGGGTACCAAGGGGGCTTCCTTAGGCTTTGACTAGATTCAAGGAATGTCAGGCTTCTCAGGCTCAGACAGGAGCAAAGCAGGGCCCTTCCACAAACAGATGTCTGCTTTGCCCAGGGGCAGGGCCAGCGCACAGTGACCTGGTTGTTACTGGCTGACACCCCACCCCCAGGCCCTGACCCTGGACAGGGGGCAGGCATGAAAGGCAGGCTCAGCAAGGCCTCTGGCCACCAGGAGAGCCTGTCTTGACTTGTGGGCTTTGGCTCAGATGTGAAACATTTGGCCTTGAAATTGTATGCCTTTGGCTATTATGATGATTCTGGTATTCCTTTGAATTGTGTCAAAATACGTGGTTATGAACATCAAGACCTAGAATATTTTTAGTTAAAGCCTTGCCCTATGCCTTCATTAGAAATTAAAATCAAAAGAAACAAAAGGGGCTTGAAGCTGCGCTTTCCTTTGACTTTCAATCTTGGCAGCCCATGTCCTAGGGGAGGAGCCTTCATTGGTCCAGACAACTTGTAAGCATGGCACACTAAGATTACCACTTTGACCATAATGTCGCCTCATTTCTTCCTTCACTCAATTATTTTTTTCTGTCAAACTGTATCTATTAATTGACAACTGTATGCCAGGCATTGTGCTAGGCACCAGGGAAGGTCAGGTACTGTGGTTGCCTTTGGAGTGTTCACGGCTGGCCTCCCTTGTCTCCCTTACACTTGACATTTTGTGTGTACTAATTCCTATTTTCAGTCCCAACACCTGATCTCCCCCTTTCTTTTCAAATGAATTATAAAGCAAACTATAAAAACAGTGACTGATTTTCCCATGTGACCCATAAACTGGTTATAAGCGAAGTTCCAAAGAACAGCTCTGGTTAGAATGAAGAGAGCCTTCCGTGGTGACTCTGTTGAAGGACACCGTTTATTTGGAGACAGGAGTTCTGGCGTGTTGGAGAATAAACAAAATGAAAGCTGAGCCTCATTACCTTCCCAGTCACACCTTGTAAAGGGCAAGCCCCTTGACCTATGTGCCCTGAGGGACATTTTGGTTGAGCCAGAAACTTCTTTTGTGAGATAATGCTTCAGTCTGTAACACTGATCATTAACTGGTGCTAAGAAGTCTTTGTAATCATATTTAATATCAGGATTGAGCTTATACAGTTTATTCAAACAATGTCTTTAATGTATTCTTCTTTCCTTGATAAGTGATAGATTGAGAAAAGAAATAATATATCAGTCCTCTTCTTATCCTTGGCGTTAATTGTGCAGTGTCTGACAAGGAGGTGAAAACCAAAGTTTCTTGAATGAATGAAGTATACGTGAAGGAGAGACTCTGCCTATTTAATTCACTTTTCATAGACACTTTAAAAATAACAGTTATTCCTAGGTAATCAATTTGAATTAGCAATTCGAACTTGAGAAAAATTTAGGAGATAAACAAAAAGAAGAAAATAAATCCTTCCCCATTGTTTTCTCGGTTCATTTGTGATGTCTGTGCATGTGTGTGTTTGTACCCGCCCGTGTGTCTGAGTGTACGATTTTCTTGGGTCTAAGGTTGAGTTTAAGAGTAGTTGCGTGAGACAGGTTTGCCAGAAGAACACCTCTCTCTGGGTTTGCACTGCACTGGGCAGCCCCCACATCAGGCAGGGAGGGTCTTGGTGCGGAGCTCCCTGTCTCCCTGGACTTGGTGCTTCCCAGGGTCCCTCATCAAGACCATTGGCTTCCAGAAGACAGATTGCTTTATTCTTTCTCTTCCCTTGTCTTTAGTTTTATGGAGTCACATCTTCTAAATTCTTTCTAAATTGCAGACCTCAACTAACCCTTCTGTTCTCCAGGGAAATCTTACAGGATCTCATTACATTAAGCTTTGTAACAAGACCCTTCCTTTCCCCAAGACCCACTCTGCCAGTTGCCCCGTCTCACTCCATCTTTTCCTTTCTGAACTGCGGGATCCAGTTTGGGGCTCATAGCCCGAGTTAGTGTATCCTGTTGCTGTCCTTCAGCGGGGCTATGTGGGGAGCAGGTCCCAGGCTGGGGAGGCTGCAGGATCAAGGCTCTTGGGCAGCACACAGGAAATGGTGCTCATGTGTCTTTGTCCTGGTAAATTAAGACTCACCAACGAGTGAATGAGAGATCATGTTCAAAAACACATGTGTGAAACATAGTAGACTCCTATAGCGGGAGAGAGGAGGCCATGGGAGGAGGGTGTGGGGCTGTCTGTTCTGTTGGTAAACCCCCGTCTCTACATGAGAAGGTTCCTCATTTCTTGAGGGTCTGGAGACCCTGAACAACCTGGCCGAGAGAGTTGAGAAACAGCCAGTAGGAAGGTGTGGCTGCATCTACAAAAGAGGTTTTGCCACCTAAATGCTGTCAATGTTAAGACATGAACTGGAGTTTCCAGAAAAATCTGACCCCTGCTGCTGCCACATTTCACTCGGAAAAGTACAAGCCGTTTAGGTCATGCCCTAAGCCAACCATGGACAGTCTCAGTTTCAAGCCTGCCCTCTCACTTTGATAGTTTCATGTCCCCTAAGATCCCCAATGGTGAGCTGATTCACCTCATTAGGTCTCAGATTTCTCATATGTGAAATGGGACTTGCAATAAATATGCTTTGAGCTCTTTTCCCATGTAAAGTTCTCTTTTCTTCTCAAGTTCCCTTCCCCAACCTCCTCACTGTCATCTAAGCCTCATTCTTCATGCAGCTTTCCTGGATGCCTTCAGCTAGCCATCTGAAATTCTTCCCTGGGACCTCAGTCAAAGGGAGGGAGGCCAAAAGCTTGAAGGTCTGCCACCCCTGCAAAGAATGAAAATAGCATGTTGTTTGGAAAGAAAGAGAAGAGGAGGAGGAGGAGAGTAATTAAAGCTAATTATGGAAATAACAAGTTAGAAAGAAGAAAAAAATCTGGGCCTCCCTCCTTCCTTGGTGGGTGATGAAGTCATTCTGATTTGAGAGTCCAGCTTCCCTAGAGAGGTTTAGGGGTGACCAGCAAGGGTCAGGGAGCAACCAAGCATTCTTCATTTTAAGCCACAGTAGTATCAACAACTGTTGAGAAAACTGGAGACCAGGGTAGGATGATGTTTATAAAGTAAGCTGGGCAAACCTCATGATGGCAGCCTCATTCCTCCCAAACCAAAACCACTTCTAGAATTCCTTTTTTCCAAAATATGAGGGAAGAGAGCTGGCTTTTATTTGTTATCAATGAATTAAAAATACACTAAACATGACTGGCTAGAGCACATGGAACATTGGTCTTACTTCTGCATTGGAATCCAAACAATAGTTTAGGAATGGAAGGATTTTAGCAATTACCTAGTCTTAATTGTGGAAACTATCCTTAAAATAAAGAAGCTATAGATAGTCCCGGGGCTACAGATGAAGCAATTCTGTGGGCCCCGGGACTCATTTTCCTACAGCAGGTCCCAGAGCTTCTCTGGGAAAACTGTGGGCCTTGGTAGAAAGCCTAATTCAAAAACCATTTGTATAATCCAACCCTCTTATTTATTCCAAAAGCATTTATTGAACATCAACAATATGCTGTTTTTGAGGCTTAAAAGGAAAACTAAATATGGAAAGTCAGACATGCTTGTTGATTTCTGCTTTAACTGTGCTTCCATGTCTGAAGGTTGCTTGGGATGTGGTGGCCCTCCATCGGTGAAGGTGGGGAGCAGGTGGTTTGCACCATTCACTTTCCTTTGCTGAATCTGGCTGATTTTCCTGATGCCTTCAGAGGTATAAGAAACCTCAACCCGCCCCCAGACTCACTCTCACGAAAGACTCCTCATCCCTACTGCCATCTCGTTTATGATTGTGGGACAATCTGTCTGGGTATTTTCTCATCCGCCAATAACTAGGTCGCCTTGTCGGAAACTGAATTGACAGTTAATATTCAAGGCAAGAGAGATCCTGATGTGAGATGGCAGAGCAATGAAAAACTAATTTCATCTTTCATCCTCAGTACTAAGCTGCTTCTGATGACCCAGAAAATTGATTCTTTATTTTTAAAACTGATTTTAAAAGTGAGCCAAACTGAACTTTTCCTTGTTCCTGAGAAGACCAACTGAGTTCTCCATACTCTAAATCTCCATACTCCAAGAAGAAACATTTGTGCTTCCTTATATGGTTTGCACATACTCCTTCATACCAAATGTTTTATTCAAATTGTCTCTTTCTATGCCCATCTCGCTCACCAGAAAGGAGTGCCATAGCCAAGGCCAGTGTTCTATGATGCTGTGTCCACAGTGCCTAGAGCAGGGGTGGGCAACCTCTGGCATGCGTGCCAAACATGGCACACCGGTAACTTTTGCTGGCACGCGAAACCCTCTCTTATAATCTTCCATTTACAATTTTTTTCTTAATATTGACTTTTTTATTTTTTCAGATAAATTCAGTGTAGGTGTATCTTAGATAAATAAATAATTTTACATAACAAGTTATCTTGAAGACCATAGACATGGATTAATGAGAGAGGGGAAGAGCAATTTCTATGCCTCTGCCTTAACTCTCCCTGCCTTCCTAGATCCGACCAGTGTTTTGGTTTCATCCACATACGCTTGTGAATCCTTGTTTTCAGTGATGAATTTTGTTAAGTCTCGTAATAGGAGTAGCCTGACGGATGAAAGTAGTAGCTCCTGCATATCTCTTAAGGCCCAAAATATAAACCTGATGTAAAATCTCTGTCATCAGTGATGCAGCAGCAAAAGTCCCACTGATAATATCAAACGGAGTCATAAAGTTTTCTGCCAGATTATCAGTGTACATCTATACATTAAAAAATAAATGTATTTTTCATCATCATATGCTGTGTTTTTGTTGCTCGAATGAATTTTATTATTTCTTCAATGTTTTTCACATACGTACACCTTAAGAGATATCAAGTAGGCATAACATGTTCTCAAAAAATTAGGGTTGGCACGCAGAAGAATTTTGAGTCAGAGATTTTGCTGGTTTTGGCACGCACTCACAAAAAGGTTGCCTACCCATGGCCTACATTATTACCAATTTTCACACACAGAAAACACATATGTTGTATAAATGAAAGGTCATTTTTGGTAGGATGTCAAAAGAGATAGTCGGAGATTTCTATGTTAAAAAAAAGTATAGAATCATGTTTTAACTTTACTGAACTTTGCTTCTGCAGCAGAATTTAGAAACTATCATGAACAAAGAACAAAAAAAAGCCCATGAGCATGGTTGCACCATTCCGTTGTGTCCATATATACATGTGAATGTGTGTGTGTGTGTGACAAAGATTTATTTCATTAATGAGGGAACCAGCATGATGACAATGATTGTTCAAAGAAAGAGAGGAAGAGTTGTTATGGTATAGACAAAAAAGAATGCATGTGCCTTTGGGTCCCTGGGAATGCTTTTCTTTTTAGATGCTCTTGCCACTTGGTTTGTCCCAGGGTCCTTTTCATCTTTCTGGTAGTGGAAGTTTTCATTTTTCTCTTTACCTGTCCTTATTTTACCCCATGTGGACTATTTCTCTAGACCTTTATAAACCAAACTAGAGGCCCAGTGCACAAAAATTTGTGCACTCAGGGGGAGGGGAGTCCCTCAGCCCGGTCTCTACCCTCTCGTAGTCTGGGACCCCTCAGGAGATGACCACCTGCTGGCTTAGGCCCGCTCCCTGGGGGATTTGGCCTAAGATGGCAATCAGACATCCCTCTGGCAGCCCAGCAGCCCTCAGGGGATGTCCACTTGCCAGTGGGGAGCAGGCCTAAACTGCAGTTGGAAATCCTTAGCGCTGCTGACGAGGCAGGAGAGGCTCCCACCACCACTGCTGTACTGGCAGCCATCAGCCTGGCTTGTGGCTGAGCAGAGCTCCTCCAATGTAAGAGTGACCTGACCACCAGAGGGCAGCTCCTACATTGAGCATCTGCCCCCTGGTGGTCAGTGTGTGTCATAGTGACCAGTCATTCCCAGTCTTTCTGCTGTTAGGGTCAGTTTTCATATTACCCTTTTACTATATAGGATAGAGGCCTGGTGCATGGGTGGGGGCCAGCTAATTTGCCCTGAAGGGTGTCCTGGATCAGGGCAGGGGTCCTGCTTGGGTGCCTGGCCAGCCTGGATGAGGGGATGATGGCTGTTTGCAGCTGGTCCACCCCCTTCAGGGTGGAGGTCCCCACTGGGGTGCCTGGCCAGCCTGGATGAGGGGCTGATGGCCATTTTCAGGCTGGCAGGTGACTGAAGCTCCCAACCTCTCCTTTTTTTCTTTTCTTTTTTTAATTCTGGGATTTATTTACCTTCTATAGCTGTCACTGGAGCAGAGAGCTGGCTTTAGCTCTGAGGCTCGGCTGCTGAAAGCAGGTATCTGGGTTTGTTTGGGTTCTATAATTGTAACACTGTTGTGGTCCTGCTAGCTCCAGCTCTGACAAGCTGAAAGCAGGTTTCTGGGGATTGTTTAACTTCTATAATTGCAACATAGTTGCTTAGAGTGCAAGCTCAGAGGCCGGCAGTGGCAGGCGGGGAACCTTGGCTTCCTCCGTCACTGGAGCAAGCAAGCCTCCTGTTCGCTTCAGCTGTCTGGCTGCCGGCCGCCATCTTGGTTTGCAGTTAATTTGCATATCTCACTGATTAGCCAATGGGAAGTGTAGCGAAGTTAGGGTTAATTACCATGTTTCTCTATTATTAGATAGGATAATTGGAAGTTAATTTTTCCTAACCCCTTTGAACTCATAGTTGAAAGAAAGAATTCTAAATTCTAATAGCAAATATCTTTAATATATGAAATCTTGAGCATTACACAGCCTTTTATTTCTTTCTTTCTTTTAAAAAAATCCTCAACCAAGGATATGTTTATTGATTTCAGAGAGAGAGAAAGTGTGTGTGTGTGTTTGTGGGGGGGGGGGGTGTCGATGGGGGGATGGGGTGGAGAAACATCGATGTGAGAGAGAAACATCAATTAATCAATTGCCTCCCATACACACCTGAACTGGGGATCAAACGGGAAACCTAGGTATGTTCCCTGACCTGGAATTGAATCCATAACCTTTTTGGTGTATAGGATGATGCTCCAACCAACTGAGTCACCTAGCCAGGGCATGATATAACCTTTTCCACTACATTCCCCCTACCCAACCATGTGCTTAATGGGGAAAAAAGAAAAACTATATTTTTGTTCACAGAAAACAATAAACAAAATGAAGATGCAGCTAGTTTTCTCCCCTCCAGACTGTTTTTCATTAGAAAAGAGATAAGTGGGAAAGTGGAGGTTGAGGACTGAATTGTGAGCCAAAAATATTCCCATGTGACTGTAGCTCTGTAAGAGGGCAGGGCTAATAGGGGCCATTTCTTTTGAGTGTTGCATGAAACAGACCACCTAGATCTTCATTTACTTCGTCTACATAGGAACACAGCCCACGGGTTTGAATAAGAACCCAAAGGAACAGTCAAGTGACAGAGACAGTGTCCAGGGAATAAGGAGAGAAAAGACCGAATAACATCCAGGCAGCAGGCCAAGTTTCTGCAGCTAACTACTTTATAGCTCATCCCTTGGCATTTATTAGACTCATGATGTTGTTAAAATGATCAGGGGCATTCTTACTGAGTTGCCCTTTTCTATGCAGAGGTATTTCAGAACTGTGCTGGGAAGTTAGGGGCTGTGGAAGCAAAGTGACAGTTTTAGCTGTGTTAATCAACTAAGAACCCAGCTAGGAGAAATCATCAGATGACAGGCAACTGTTTCCTCACCCTTTATCCCCCGCACACTCTCAACTCGACAACTTAAGGGACCAGGGGAACCTGACTCAATGAAATAATGATTGGGTGGATGCATGTCAAAGGTAGCTGCTACAGACCATAAATTTTATGTACTTTTTTTTTTATTATTCCAGAAGGGGAAACCTTACCTTGTTGATGAAACAAACAACAATTAAAAGAGCTAAGCGAAGAGTCCTTGTCCGTGTTCCATCTATAAAAATGTGTTTTTATTCATTTTATTTGACATTGAGATGTACCCAATTTATATGGCTACTGCTGGATCCATGGCAGTGAGGGGAGTTGGCTTCAATAGTTCTTTAACTTTAGAATCTGAAGCCAAGAGAATGAACCCTGCTCTCATAGAAGCCCATCAAATCCTTACCCCTCGAGAACATTTCCAATTACGTACTCGGTGAAAGAGTACAGTGGGAGCAAATGGAAATGCATTTTGTTAGCAAAGGGAGATTGATGACATCTTAAACTCTATTTGCAGATTCCTAATCTCCTGAAAATCCCTGTGCTCAGAGTAAAATTAGAATTTCCTTTGCTGTGACCTGTTTTGATAGAATTGTAGAAAGTCACAGCGAGAAGAAACTTTGGACATCAAACAAATCCCCTCATTTACAAACGAGTAAATCAAGGCCTGGAGAGGTTAAGCCCCAGGTCACTGAGCTAATTAGTAGGCTTTGAGAGAAAAATAGAGTTGTCTTTTTTTTGTTGTTAAGCAGGTCCTGGTGGCTCCACTACCTGAGTGCACATTATAAGGGTTAATGTGTGGTGATACAAGAACTTTTTAATAGAAAAGGGATTCTTTGAAATACAAGGACAATTCTCTCCCTGCCAAGATACTTAAAAAACAATAGCAATGAGCTAGGACAACTGTCTATCGCTGGGAATTTAGGAGGCAAATACTTTAACAGAACCTAAGTGTTCATATAAACAGGAGTAGCAAATATGGCCTTTGCTCCAGCTAAACCATTAAAAATTGGACAGGAAGCAAGGGAAAATAGAAAAAGAAGGAGATAAGAAATACGGGATCTGGGATTCATGCATGAATTACATGAAAAATGAAATTAAAGCAGATTCAGGTGTGTGATTTTTAAAGACATGTTTGTTTCAGAGGCTTTTCCACCATTGTCACTGGCTTCTAGAATATTGTATGAAGTTACAAGTTTCTCCTTTGGAGTGTCAGTTTGTGGTGAGAAATTGGCTGTAGGTTTAGAGAATTGGGCAACCTAAGCAGGAGGCCCTGCTCCTCCTGCAGGACTGGGGTGGGCTCAGACTTGTCAGGGGACATCGTTGGATCTAAAAGCTTTCAACTGATTCAAGCCAAGACTTGATTAGGCAAGCAGGGTCCTGGTCAGGGAGATGTCATGGATGGGGAAAATGTCACAGGGGAGCAAGAATGGCAAAGGTCAGGTTATTAGAAGTCAGCCTAGATAACTGGGTGAGGCAAGAGCTGTAACAGAGGGGTCTGGACCTAGATTTGCTCTAGTGTGTGTGTGTGTGGGGGGTGGGGGGGGGGATAAGTGAGAAAGAGTCAGGTGGGAGCAGGTAAATGGATTTGAGTCTTTATGTGCTTCTCAGTTAAAAGATGGGGTAAGGGGTAGGTCTTCCATCCCAAAGTGATCCCTTGGTGATCCTCATACACCTTCCCAGAACATGAGCTCAGGGTGGTCAGGACTAATGGAAGTAGAAGCCCTTGGGATAACCAATGTCATTCAACTTAGGTACTGACAGTACAGGTATTGAAACAGACCCTCCACTCCCCTTCTTTTTAGAGAAAAGTTGTTCTCTTTGTAGGGAGAGGAGGCAGAATTCATCGCTATTTCTTTCAAAATACCGCCTGAATACGGGAGAATCTTCTCATCTCTAAAAATGTCAAGCAAGTGGCAAACTTAGTCTTCTGACTTATAAGAAATATGTGATAACTTACATGATTGACTTGAAGATTTCCCTTAAAAAAATAGCTTCAGACCAGGGCAATTGTTATTGGAATTCCAATATTAGAGATTCATTCTTTAGCATCGACTGCAGCCCTAACAGTGAAGCATGCTTTTAAAATGTGAAATACTGCTGGAGATAAACACCACATTAAGTCACTGGCTTCAGTGTGAATTAATTCAGAAGTTCAGGGACTCGGGGCCCTATGATAGTTCTGAGTCAGGATGGTAAGGGAGAAAAATTGAGAGGTTAGAAGCAAGGGGCAATGTTTCAAGAGGGGAAAGGTTTACTTATTTCCCATCATTGCAGAGAGTAGTTTTTGTAAAGTGTTGCTTGTCTGGTTCTGATAAAACATGGAAGATTATGAGCAGACTCAGTATCAGGGAACATTGTAGGGTCCAAGAAAGGCACAGAAGGAAGGCTGTCATGATTTGGGGTATATTTCATTAACAGGTCACTGCGTATTTACACAGTAATCCACAATTCCAACGTGCTTCCCATGATCCATATTTCACTTCCTCCTCAGAGTACTGCGATGGAGTGCGATGGAGTACTGTGAGAGCAGATTTTCAAAGAGATGAAACTTGGTGGCTCAGGGAGGTTAACTGGTTTTCCTGATCACCTCAGTGGGTTCCTGGAAAATTGAAGGATGAAACTGGTGGTAGTTGTGGTAATTATGGGATCTGTAAACTCTTTGAAATGCTATTTAAAGATTATGTTTAGCATGTGTATATACTAGTATGCATTTTTATTGAAGGGATTCCACTGCATTCTTAAAGTGCTCCTTGAACCACAAAAGTTTAAGACCTTCTGGCTTTTCAGTGTGTAGCTGGAGTGGTATGGGAAAAAATTCGCCAAGCACAACAGCCCTTTTGCTAAGAGATTGGGTCCCACAAGTGAAGTGGGTCCAGACTGTGCAGTCATAGTTCCTCTGCTCCCAGCATTGCTTAAAGGGCCTTTCCTCAGGCAGTGGGCTATGCCGCTAGGTGGGTGCACACCTTCCATCTTCATTACTTATCCAGAAGGCCCTCCATATGCTAGAAGGCCTGCCTTGGACAGTATAGGCATTTTGTCATCTTTAAACCAATTTTAAGAAAACTAGATTTAGAGCAAAACAAGAAACCAGGGCGTAACTCAGTCTTCAGATGCTGATTTCACAGAGATTAGTTAACTAGTGACCCATTCTGTGCATTTTATGCTCATGATCATTATTATAATGGAGTTTAGAGAAAGAGGATATCAGTGTATATAGACAAGAAGATAGAATTTGAGAAGATAGGATTTGAATTGAAGTTGCAGTTTAAAGGCATACATATTTGTTTTGATGGGGAAAGGAGAATCTTTGGAACAGTGCCAAGGGGCTGGGCATGGGGAGAGAGAATAAGCAGTCGCTACATCAATGCAGCATGAGGACTTGGGAGATCAGTGGCCCTGTCCCCCACTCTCTGGGGCCAGTGTCAGCTGAATTACATTGTGTTAAGCAGGCATCTGGCCGGTGATTTATGTGGCAGCTTGGTGGAGATAGCACCTATCCTTACTACCATTAAGCCAAAAAAAGTTAAGACTATCACAAATAAAACTTATGTTCAAAAAATATGTTAGGCCCTGAGATAATTCACCCATAGGCCAGGATTAATCTGTAGGTCTATGTGGTGCTGGGCTAGCCACCTAAGAGACTCAAAATCATGCAGGAAGGACACTGAGAAATAACCATTAGCACTGGTGGGACAGAAGCACTGATGGTTTCTATTTAGAGTGGGTAGGAAGGGCTACCCAGGCCCTCAGTTGGGCACCTCCCAGAATCTGTTTCTAAATGGGCAGATTTCACCAGTCAACCCCTCAACCCATTACACAGAAATAGGCTGTTATCAGTAAATAAACAGATCCTGCTAATTCAAAAACACGTCTCTTTCATTGAAATCAAACACAATTAACTTATTATTTTAACTACCCAAGGGAGTTTGTGGTAGAATTTTAAAAACGAAAGAAAAAAAAATATGAAAACTTCATAGAGTTCAAAGAACAGTCAGACAATTTTACCAGCACAGTTGTTCAGGAGGTCACTGTTATCTGAAAGAATTAGGGGTAGGAAGGTCCTCAGAGAGCATCTGTGTACCTCCTCATTTGTAGGTGAGGACACAGAGGCCAGAGACTTAAGAGACTTACCCTGGTAACTTGGCTGTTTAGAGCAGGGTCAACATTAGGACAAGACTGCAAAGATTGTGAGTTTAAGTCCTATGTTCTTTTAATGAAATTTTCCAGCAAATTATGAGTATTTAATTAACCTTACAATTTTTGAAAAAGAAGTTTTGTTGAGATATTCACATAACATACAATTCACTCATTTACGTTTACATATCAATGGCCTCTAATATGTTCACAGAGGTGTGCATTCATCACCACAACCAATTTTAGAACATTTTCATTACAGTAAAAAAGAAGCCCTGCACCCCTTAGCTCTGAGCCCCAAGTACCCCCATTGGCTATTTCTTGATTTTTGTTGCATTTCCATTCAGATACTTTGTTCCCTCAGCCCTAGAAAACCACTAATCTACTTTTTGTTGCCATGGTTTGTCAATTTTGGGAATTTCATAAAACGGTAAGAAAATATTGACTGGCTTCTTTTAGTTAGTATGTTTTCAAGCTTTGTCCATGTTGTAGCATGTTTCTGTACACTTATGTACTGCTTAATAATGGGGCTACGTTCTGAGAAATGTGTTGTTAGGAATTTTGTGGTTGTGTAAATATTATAGAGTGCATTTACAAAATCTAGACGGTGTAGCCTACTGTACACCTGGCTAGATGGTATACCACTGTCATGTATGTGGTCCATCATTGACCCAAATGCCATTTTGCAGTGCATGACTATACTTTATTTATTTTTTTATGCTGAATAATATTCCATTGTATGGCTATATCATATTTTACTTATCCATTCATCAGTTGTTGGACATTGAATTTTTTCTCCTTTTTTGACTATTATGAATAATGCTGCTATGCACATTCATGTGCAAGAGTTTTTGTGTGGACAAATGTTTTCATTTCTCTTGGGTTTATACAATTCTGGGAGTAGAATTGTTGAACCATATGGTAAGTCTATGTTTAACTGCTTCAGGAACTGCCAGACTATATTCCAAAGCAGCTGTACCATTTTACATCTCAATAAGCAATGTATGAGGGTTCCCAATTCTCTACATTCTTATTACCTGTCTTTTTTATTATAGCCATCCTAGTGGCTGTGCAGGGGAATCACACTGTGTTTGGATTTGCATTTCTCTGATGGCTAGCAATGCTGAGCATCTTTATGTGTGCTTGTTGGCCATTTGTGTGTCTTCTTTGGAGAAATGTCTATTCAGATTCTTTCCTACTTTTAATTGTGTTGTCTTGAGTTGTAATAGTGTCCTATGTATTGTAGAAACAAGACCCTTATAATATATATGATATGCAAAACTTTTCTCCCACTCTTTGGTTTGTCTTTTTAATTTCCTGATGATGTCTTTTAAAACAGATACATTTAAAATTTTGATAACTTCATAGTTTTTTAAATGGTAAATTTTTTCTCTGCCTTTGGATCGTTTATAAATAGACCTTAATATATATGTGGTCATGAAATATTTGCTATAGAACATCTGTGGATTGATGTATGAGGTAGTTTCAGCTTGATATGAAGGGCAGTAGAAATGGATAGAAGCAGTAACCTTAAAGAAAACTGCAGAAAAATAGAGTGTGATGCCAGAAAGTGTTGTCTGGAGAAGGGCCCTGGTAGTCTTGCATGTCTAGGAACTACCCTGGTTATCTAATATCAAAAGGTGCCCAGTCAGTGTCACCAAGAGAAGAAATAATATCTTTAAGGATCAGAACTTATGTAGATAAGGACAATCACAAGAGATTATCCTCTATAATAAAGGCCTAAAATGCAAAATTGTCCCCTTGGGCAGTTGTTCAACCAGGAGTTCAACTGCTTGCTATGATGTGCACTGACCACCAGGGGGCGGCAGTGGAGGCACTGCTAGCCCTGATGAGCCCCGAGGAGAGCTGGACCATGGCGGGATGGTGGAGCAGGTGAGTGGGCAGTGCCAGGCCAAGGTGAGTGCCAGTGGGGGCCCAATCACCCCGCCAATCACCCTGCAGATGGCCACCAGTGGTGGCAGGGCAGGGGGGAGGTGGGGCAGGGCTTCTTCCCGGCTCCCAGGAGCTGAGGAAGCCGGGCAGAGAACCCAGCCTGATCTATCACCCTGGGATGGTAGAGCAGGTGAGGGGGCAGCGCCAGGCCAAGGCAGGGTGCCAGGCGGGCTGCAGGGCTGCGAGGCTGAGGGTGCAAGCTGGGGCCGATCTCTGCAGGCCACCCTGAGGGACCTCACCCATGCACAAATTCGTGCACTGGGCCTCTAGTTGTTTATAATTGTCTATGTCCTGTTTGTAATAAACAGAGTCCCCATAGCAATAACTGCTTAGTAATGAAGCCATGTGTCCAGTTACATAAAGTATAACATGGGATTTTTGATAGACATATGTGTCTTTATGTATAGGCAATCATTTTTATTACACTTTTAGATGAAGCCAGAATTCCAGGTTGTTAGCATTATAGCATAAATAGAATGAAGGTGTTTTTTTCTTTGTTATTTTACTTGTCTTTCTCCCTTCACCTCCCCCAATCCTGCCACTTCCTATCTAAACACAGGAATATACTAATCAGGGAAATATGCACTGCTGTTTAGTAAAGGGGTTAAATGCATTTGGATGGAATTCCAGGCTCAACATACTAACAATGGCAGGAAACTGGGTCCTCCAGCCGGCTGCTGCCAGGAGCTGTTGAGCGATAGATGGTTGAAAGGGCCAGCCCTGGGGTATGCTGCTTTGGCTTGCTTTGTGTTTGGAATGCTGTGATTGTTCCAAACACAATGAGGGATCTGTCTGTCCACACAGGACAAGTTGTAATTACAGGAACAGAAGCTAAGTTACTGCTCTTACTTGCAAATGATACCATAGTGGTCTGTATCCCGCTGCTAATTGGTCCTCTGCACAGTATAGGGATAGACAGGATTTTAATTTAATGTTTTTGGTGATTAGGGGAGTAAACCTCATATCTGATCTATTCATGTCCAGGTGATACTAGGACCCCTTCTGGACTACCTGTCTAATTGATTTTGACGGTTCATGCCAGTACACGGTATTGTCTGTGTTGAGAGGACAGGGCGCTGAAAGTCTTTGTCTTTGGTGTCCTAAAACCTTGATTGGTTGTGATTATAACATCATGCAGAAAAGTGTTCTTGTGTCACTTAGAGACCATTTCCTAATTAGGGAAAAGGTTGAAATCTGGCCTTGCTATATGATTTGGAAAAAAAGACATCTATAACAGATGAGAATTGATAGCCGAACGTAATCACCACATGGATATTCTTTGAGATTGGATCTTTGTCTCTTTGTCTATTAGGAAGCACATTGGGAAAACTCACCACTTTAGATAGTTTATAACATTATTTGTTTATTCATTCAACAAATATTATTTGAGGGCCTATTATATGCCAGGTATTGAATTAGGAATGGGATGAAAAGTAGCCAAAAAAAAAAAGTCTACTTATGAACTTACAGTCTCAGTAGGGACCAAAACATGTCAATGAATAAGGCATTGGGATGGTTTATGACATAGTTATACATGTTTCATGATCTACAGGTAAGAATGATGAAGAACATTTTCCCCCAAAAGTAGCTGAAAATATTCCTCACATACCATTGATCAGAATTAAGATGTGGACCATTACTAAACCAGCCCCTGGTAAGGCAAATGGACTGACTGGTAGCCAAGAAGCTGGGAGCTAGGACAGATTTCCTCTAGGAACAGGCAAAGGAGAGAGTTATGGGAACTGAATAAAATCCAGCTGTTTGAGAGGAGACAGGGGAGTGATGCTGGGAGACAACTAAAAATATCCATTTTCTTTGAGTGACATGTCAAAGAGCTCACTCTGGCAACAGTGTGGAGAATGGGGGGTGGGGGCAGATGGAAGATGGCAGACAGTGAGAAGGTGCTGCAGTCTTTGGAGCAGGACAGTGAGGCCTTGAAGTAGTGAAGAGGGAGCTTCTGGGAGCTGTGAGGTAGAAGAATTTATAATACTTATTCTTAAATGTTTAGGGCAAAATGGACCCCTTTGAGAATCTGATGCAAAAAGTTTTATACTAAATTCAAGATTTGCTCCATTTTAGCAACAGTGTGACCTTAATGGCAGGGAAGCTAGGCTGGTGAGCCCTTTGCATGGGCCGCAGTTTTTGTTTCAGGTGGGCACTGGGGATCTCTAAGCACATCATGGGGGTGGGAGAAATAAAGGATGAGAAGCAGCTTTTGTCAAGGGCTGGCTGTTTATCTCCTGCTGAGGCCCACCAAGCAGATGGCAACACGGAGGCATTAGATGCACTGTTCGATACCCTACCCCTGGAGAAGGGCAACTGTGGAGTTTGATCTTGAATGTGTCTGAATCACAGTCCCAAGCAGCTGCCTCCCGGCGCTGCCATATTTGGTCCAAATGTGAATGTCCGTGATTACAGGGTTTTTTTTCTTTCCTGGAATCCTTTGGTAGCCTGTTTGTGCAGCTGAAGGAGACACTCATGACCTCATTCCTGACAGTTTGGGGAGCTGACAGCAGAACATTCAAAGAATGACATCAAGTAATGTTTTTCAAGATAATTTCCTGTCCTTGATCTCTGCACAGATCGCATTCCTTAAGGATGTGTGGAGGTTGGAAACAGACCCTATTCTGTCAGGCGAGAGATGCCTGGGGCAGCTGTAATAGGCAGATGAGTGTATATGTTCACATCCTCTGTGACATGCTTTGCTGGTGAAACACACACCCTCCATTTGGTTAAAAACAAACAGGTCTGCAAGGCTGCATGACTCATGTTTGATGAAGTCTTTACCCCGAGCTAATAATTCACATTTTAAAGGCAAATGCTGAGCTCAACGTCTAACCAAGTGACACTGCCTAGAGGAGCTCTGTGCATTAATTTGGTTTATTAGAAACAGCATCTTCTTAGGTTCTTGAAGTAGAGCACACTTAAGTGGACTCTGTCCCTTTTCCTGTCCGTAAGAATGGGTTTCGTTGTAGGTGCAGAGAAGGAAGCCTGGTGAAGTGACCGGTAATGAGGTTTGGAGTCAGGGGGTCCTGGTTTCATGTGAGCTTCTTCCCTTTATTACTGCACAGTGGTAGGCAATGCACCCTTCTGAACATTATTAGTCTGGCACCTTTGAAACAGTCATATTTCTGCTACATTGAATCCAAATGCCCATGAGATTTGAAGACAGTGTGTGCAGAGTGCCTGGGCATCAAGTAGATGCTCAATGGCATGGGCATCAGTATTTGCTTTGCTCCATGCCACCTGCTTAGCTGAGTTATTGTTTTCTCCCTTATCCCTCATCCCTTTATGTTACATTAAGGGCTTTATTTATTTCTTTAAAAGGAGGAAGACATCCAGTCCGAGTAATGTATATTACATATGCTCATAGTGGCTTTTGCCACAACTCCCATCACCTTTGTATTTTGCATCACCCTGCAGGAGGACATTGGTTACAGCAAGCATGACGGTGAGAGAGAATCGGAAAGTGCTATCTATCTATCAATCTATCTATTTTTCTATCTATCTATCTATCTATCTATCTATCTATCTATCATCTATCTGTCATCTATTTCTCTCTGGCTCTGCTCTACCTCGATAACGGCCTATGGAACAGTTACCTAAACTCTTGGTGCCTCCACTTAGAGGGGCTTGAACTAAGAGATCTTTCAGAGACTACCACTTTGCTGAGTCTTATAGATGTATTTCTTCTCTGGCTGATACTTAGAACCAAATTTCCTACAATCAGCACAAGTGAGGCCAGCACACCACCTAACACCTTTCCTGTAAATGCTCCTCTGGAGTACGAGGCTAACCAACCTATTCATTTCCAGGGAAATTAATTTTTCTCCTTGCTCTTCATACACATGGCTTGCTTTTATGTAGATCTTTAAACACAGTTGATATATAAGGGGTGACTTACATAATTTGTGTATGTCAGCTAGTTAAAATTGGTATTATAGCATGAACTTTTTCAGTCGTTAAATATCTCTCCTCTAGTTTTTCCCATACTCAGGAATGAATGGTAGGTTAAGAAGTACAATCCCAGTTTGAAAAACATCAGAGGAGCTAACTGGCTCTACTTACGTTTTACCTAAAGATGTGAAATGTGAGGCTTTTCTCAAAGTGAAAGGTGACCAACTGGGTAAGTTTGCGGGGGCCAAACGTTTGCATCAGAGACATTTTTGAACCTTCTTAGAATCCTGGAATGTTAGAGATGAAAGGGGCCTAAGAATGTCTGGGCAAGTCCTTCTCCTTCTCTCAGGTGTCCTTCTTGAAGCTCAAAAATGATCAATCATAAACATTTTACTTTAAAGAAAATGTTCGCTGAAAGACACCTGTGCAGAAACATAAATTGCCTTAAGTGGCAGAGTATCTCAAAGGGGATTTTTTTCAATAAAAAATAAGAAATTTAAATGCTCTATACTCTTTACCAAATTAGTTGTATCTGGGTTTTTTTTATATCTCCTTTGAGACAGTTAAACTCCAGGAATGCTAAGAAGTCAGCATGAATTTTGCCAGCAGGTGGCACTAAATGTTTTCATTAGGAAAATAGTGCGAAGGAAAACCTCCTTAGCATCCTCTCTGCTAGTAAAAAAGCCTTTTAAGTTAGTGTGGTTCATTCACCCACAGTCAGGAAACATGTGCCTTTCTTATTTGGTGGCTCGTTGGCAGTACACTGCTGTTCAGGGTGAGTTATTTCCTTGAAGTTTGTTAAAAAGGGAAGTATGGCGAAATTAAAGACTTGCAAGCTTTATTCGAGTTTCGTAGACCAATTAAAATCCAGTCTGTCAGGCCACAAACCCTCCCAGAGCTCCCAGGCCTGCAAGTACAAGGGATGCTGAAACAAAGAACAGCAAGATGGTGGATGGCTTGATTTTTCCCTTTTTATGACTTGCTGTGACCCTTGTGTGCTGAGGAGTATTTTTTTTTCCTGCCTCTGCTCACAGTTACCAGAAGAAAGTGCTGCCATACAAAAGATCCTGAAAAATATTGGTCCATGTATGCCAAATTTTCATTCTCACAGCACTTTTTAAAAAGAAACAAACAAACAAACATGTGATTCATTTACCTATTCATTCATCTGACAAATATTTATGGAGTGCCCACCATGTCAGGCATTGATTGTACTTAGGAGCCAGGAATACAGGAATGAAGAAAAACATGGAAGCTCAAGCTCTGGGGAGCTTGTCTGTAGTGGAAGACCCAGAAACGAATCGGGTCTTCCACGCGAATGCACAGCGCCAAACTGAGGAAAGAGCTTTGAAGGAAAGCAGCGCTGTCCCATGATGAACCAAAGAAAGCGCACCTTGATGCCTAGATTCCAGGGGGATGGGTCACTAAGGAAGTGACCCTGCTTGGAGCTGAGATTGGGAGGATAAGGAGGAATTAATTATGTGAAGAAATGGGAAGCAGTAGGGAGAATGTTCAGACCAGGGAATAGCAAGTTCAAAGACCCTGGGATGGGAGAGAGAATGGAGAGTTTGAGACAATGAGATACAGGTGGGCAAGGAACTCCGTGATAGAAGGAGAGAATAGGTGTTGTTACATGAACAAAAATTCACCATGATTTTTGCACTTTTCTCCATGTTTATTATATTTCCCCTAGGCAAAAAAAGAAAGAAAGAAAGAAAAAAGGCCAAACCCACACACTCCAAAATTTTATTAATCACCCGATCTCTACTAGTCTCCTGCTTTTACAGTATTGTTGGCTTGAAGCTAGTGTCTAAATATTGCTGAAAAGTTTGGGAGTTTTCCTTTCCTCAGTACAGCAACCCATATAAATGGACATAAATATATTTGAGGATGGCTAGGAGGAAAATTCACAGAACACACTTGTAATATTAGTAGGAAGTGATTCCTTAACCAACTCTTTTCCTTCAAAAGGGGATGTGGACCTGTAAACTGACTGGGATTTAGAAATGGCCCTAACTTTCTGGTCCAGTGGCAGCCTTGACTCATCAGAACTGGAATTTTTTTGGTTACATACATCAAGCTGGGCGAGGAAACCCGTGATTAAATTACCACAACCTACGGTCCTGCAGGTCAATGTATTCTGATGAGCCCTAAATGTCTACTCGTGAAACCACACCCATTTATATCTGACTCCTTAAGTGTAACTACTTGTCCTTTGCCACTTTGGAACTTTATCATGTTCATCATAATCAAGGAGCCCTTTTCAATGGCAGCATCTTCTACCAGTATCCCCAGCCCACAGAGAACAGGCACTGTGCTGCTTTCCAGAGATGCTGGTGTTCCCTCACCAGTGTATATTTCAGGCCTTAATGATGAGATCATCTATATGATGGAGTGCCCACCATCATATCTACAGCCACCTTCCTATCTCTCAATGTCTCTGAATTGTTTTCTTCTATTGAACCTCACCATTTCTGGCACCTCAACTTTCCCTAGACTGTACTTCCAGTTGAACCCATTTCTTCCTTAGCCAGCAAATGAACTATCAGGACCACTCTGAGCTAGCATCACTGGATTCAGAATCATTGGTGAGTGTTCCCATATTTATCCTGGTGTTTGTTTCTCCTTGATCAATAGCCTCAGGATCCCTTTCTTCATGCATTCCCAGATCTTTGCCCATATACTTGCGTGTAGTCCTGTAAGTATTTCGGTGGGTAAATATTCTACTGGGTTTGACTTTGTAAATGTCTCTTTCCCCCAAAAAATGCTGGGCTTGGACTTTAGTTATGGTTCTGAGGATATCTGGGATCATTGTGTATGAGTGGTGGTGGGAGGGGGTGGATAGAGAACGAAGAGAATCTGCTCCCTCTCCCAAGGTAACTAATGGCCTCTGGGAGAAGGTAGCAGTGTCTTTAGGTCAGACACGAAGAGCCTAATTAGACAAGAAGAGAATGTCAAGGAAGGCAAGAGGTGGGGAGGCTAAGAGTGGGTTGAGGGTTGGGAAAACTGGAGGTTTCTAAATCTTCTCATACATACAAAAGAGACATCATAATTATATGAATTCAACTGATAATGTAATTCACTAACCTTAGATCAAACCCTGCCTTTGTTTTCCAGCTACCTCAGCCCATTCTTTTGATGGGGTCATAGAAATACTTGGTTAAAGTCCATGATTTACGCTTTCATCTGCCTCTCAATGTCAGTGTCCTAACCATGTCCCTCTGACCCTTTTCACTTCAGTATACACACTCCAGACTTCTGGCTGCCAGCATTTACATCTCATCACCTGACAACTTCCTCTGGTCCCTGGAGCTGCTCTGCTTATGCACAGCAGACCAGGAAGGCAATGACGTAGCCCCTTGGCAGCAGCACTCAGCCAGTGACTGGTGGGAATTAGTGTACAAACTCTCCAGCTGCCTTGTCCCTTGGGTGGGATGATATCGGTGCATGCCTTACTCTCTTTCCTATAGCACCTCCTGGGCTTGAGCTCTAGTTGCCCATGGTGGTAACTGGCTTGGAAATGCATCCATTGTTTGGATTTCGTCTCCTCCCTGTTTCACTCTCCCACTCTCCTGCTGGTTTTTGTTGGGATCACCTCCCAAACAAACTACTGGAATTCAAATCCTTGTCCAGGGTCTGTTTCCAGGCAAATCCAAACTAAGATAGGACCTTGTTGGAAAAATATCAGGTAAGTCACAGATGAATTAAGATCCAGGCTATGAGAATGGGTAGGGGACAAGAGACACCAGGGAATAAGATATACTGCCATTATTACTACACAGAAACACCTGGTTTGGATACTCCCCTGCTGCACCCCACATCTTCTAGACCAGGGATGGGGAACGTCTGGCCTGTGGGCTGTCTAACGTGAAATCATTTGGTCTGACCCTGCCAAGGCAACCGCAGGTGGGACTTGAAATTCAGTAAATCTGGGAGGTGTTTTTTTTTTCATAGCAACACACATTTATATTAAGTGAATGATGTTATAAATATCCAAATGGCCCTTGGCAGAAAAATGATTCCAACCCCTGTTCTAGATCATGCATTCTCAACAGGGTGATATCAGCTTCATCCAAGGGAGCAATATATACATCCTACTCTTTATGTATAGAGCATGGACATACATACAGTACATAAGAAAATATATATATAATGCACCTCTTGTCTTAAGATTTCATGGGAGGACAATATAGGGGCAAATTTCTAAAATGTCTCCGTAGGAAAGCAATAATGATAAAAAGGTTGAGAAACATGTCTCAAACACTATGCCATAAATGTTGTATTGCTGCCCCTAATGGTGCTGCCTTGAATTTTAAATTTAATGATCATGGTCTGATGAGACTATCTGATTGGCAAAAGACATGACCCAGTTTTAGCTGTAGGAGGGCGGAGAAGGGACATCTGCTCACTTCTCCTTCTGTTGTAGCTGGCAAATTCCAGCTTTTCCAAAAGACTCACAAAATAAGGAGGTTCTCTAAAAATGTTAAGGAAGTTCTTTCAAAATTTGAAGGAAGCCTAGATATGGGCCAACCTCCAAATTATAATTATTCACCTTTGAATAACTGTGGACCTTGAGGAGTTTGAGGGCTCTATCTTGGGAACTCCTGGTACTGCCACCTTCCAGAACATAGAATGTACTCAGAGGTGCTTGTGAGCAATTTTAAAATTGAATACAGTCTAATTTGGTGTTTTTGAGTGAAAAATGTGAGATAAGAGTTGTCCTTTTTGACGTTCCCTGGGATCTAGACCTTTAAGTGCATGCATGTGCACATTTTGGGAACTGGAGCTTAGAATCACTAATTCTCCAGTGCTCATGGCATGGCGCAAAGATTACACTACTAAGGAGATCTCAGCATTGCCATTGGCCAGCAGTAGGATTACAAGCAAGTCTCTTGACTGTATGAGGAAGGCATTAAACCAAAGGGTTTTAGAATCTTTATAAATTTCTCCTATTTTATATATCAAGTGAGGTAGAAAGAGAGGATAGAGGGAAAGAAGGAAGAAAGGAAGGGAGGGAGGAACACAAAATTTATTGTGACCATGTGTGATGACCCTTCAATTTTTCTAATAATACCAAAGGGATGACTTTATTATTTTCATTGCATGGTGAGGAAGTGGAAGTTCAGAGAGGTTAAGTCATTTGCCCAAGTTCTCCCATAATTGAAAGGGCATTCAAACCAATATCTGTCTGGCTCTAACAGTCATGTAGTTTCCACCAAACCACACTGTGCTGTGGGGGAAATATTAGAGTCAGCAATGGTATGCTTTAGGTGTTTTTCCTTCCCTGGCTGTGGGTACCCTCTCCTGGATGCCTGAGAGTCTCCATGTTGCTCAGGTCCTGAGCTACCTCGTCCTGGTATGCGTGTTCTTACCAGTGCCTTACATTCACTCTCTTTCCTCCTCTATTTTCAGCATTTCTTGCTACCACTGAAATGCAGTTAAGAGACTGTGAAATGCTCTGAAGGAACCTCCCAGGCTCTCAGGGCTGAGTGCTGATAGCTTGCTAGTCTGGTAAATCTGTATGTTAATTGGAGGAGGATAAAGCTGCAGAAGGTCTTTCTGCCTTGAAGGTGGGGAGTCAATTTGATGTTCCTTTCAACCCAATAACTCCAAAGCGTACATCCATATAAATTATTAGTTCAGGGCTGAACACCACAAACTCACAGGTCAGTTGACCTCCTTATCCACAATTTCGCTTTTCTTGCTTTCAGTTACCTGCAGTCAACTGCGGTCTGAAAATATTACATGAAAAATTCCAGAACTAAACAGTTCATAAATTTTATTTTATTTTATTTCCCCCCTCAAAATATAGCTTTCAATACTTTCTAGGAACTTTAAATATATATTTTTAAAATACTTTTCTTTATTTTATTTTTTCCCATCACCATTTATAGCCTCTTCTACCTCCACTCCCCATCCTGAAATCTCCACCGTGCTGTCTGTGTCCATGAGTTCTTTCTCTCTTTTTTTTCTTTTTGGCTCAGTCCCTCCACCCACCCACTCTAACACCCTCCCGCCACCAGAGCAGTCTACCTGCTCTCTATCTATGAGTCTGTGTCTATTCACCTTGTTCATTAAGTGAAATTATATGGTACTTGTCTTTCTCTGACTGAATTATTTCACTTAACATAATGTTCTCCAGGTCCATCCATGCTATCGCAAAGGGTAAAATTTCTTCCTTTTTAAGGCAGAGTAGTATTCCATCGTGTAAATGTACCATAGCTGATGTATCTACTCATCTACTAAAGCGCACTTGGGCCATTCTCAGTAGCCAGATGAAATCTCATGCTGCCCTGCTGTCCTGCCCTGTGAATCATCCCTTCGTCCAGCTCATCCATACTTTATATGTTCCCCTCCCATTAGGCACTTAGTAGCTGTCTTGGTTATCAGATGCACTGTTGAGGTATCATAGTGCTTGTGTTCAAGTAGCTCTTATTTTACTTAATAATGGCTCCAACATGCAAGATTAGTACTGCTGGCAATTCGGATATGCCAAAGAGAAGCCACCAAGTGCTTCCTGTAAGTTAAATGGTTTGTGTGTATAAGGCTCACTACTGTTGGCATTTCAGACATCCAGTGTAAGTTTTGGAATGTACCCCTGATGATGAGCTCTAGGAATTGTTCATATTATAATCTATGGTAGTTCCTGTATGCCTGTGGCTTTGTGGAAATTTACCCTACATGAATACAACTTAATATTCAGCAAAAACCTAAGGACAGCCCTATTCAGATTTCGAAAACATTTTCTCTGTGTGGCTCTCTCTTCTCCAATATTCTGTCCCATGAATTCTGACTACCTCAGCTTCCCTGGAATCAAATGCATGTATTCGTAATTCAGTAAGACGGTCATGTGCTGCTTGGGCTCCCTGGTCATGTGCAAGTCCAGAAACTTCCTGCAAAAAGAAAGCTGGAAAAATTGTAGTGCTCACATACTTGTTTTTTGTTCTTTTAATGATTTCAGTTTTGTACTGCTTATTTTTCATACATTTTGTCTAGGTTTATATTTGTTTACAGTGGAAGAACAGTCTATTACTAGATAATTCAATTTGGATGGAAGTGGAAGTCCTCTGAGTCTGTTTCCTATTCAATAAATTGTATTGTAGGTTCTAACAATATTTCCTGGCCTATCTCACTAAGTGGTTATGAAGGTAAAATGAAATAATGTACAGTGGGGCCTTGACTTACGAGTATCCCGACTAACGAGTTTTTTGAGATACCAGCTGTCTCTTGGCCAATTTTTTGGGTTGAGTTGATGGAGTAATTTGAGTTAACGAGCTCCTTAATGAGCTCCTTAATGAGCTCGGTCTCGGAACGAATTAAACTCATAAGTCAAAGCCCCACTGTACATAAAAGTGCTTTGTAAACTGTAAAGTATTATACAAACCTGAGGTATAAGAATAAGATAAAGCAGTAACAGTCATTATTAAATAAGTCAAAAACACCTTCTGAAAGGCACAACTCTTGGTAATTAAAGAAGTACAAAAAAATACCTCCAACCGTGAGAGTTATGACTTATACAACAAAAGCCCACAACAAAATAAGATGGCAAGTAACATATGCCATATAATAATATCATAGATACTCTTCATTGAATATATAGAACATACTAGGTAAGTTTTTTTATAAACATTATTTCTTTTAGCCCTTAAAAGAATCTTGAGAGGTAGATTAGTATCTCTTCTCTGTAGATCAGGAAACAAGTTTCAGGAAGGTTAAGTGAGAAAGTTTATATAGAATATAATCAAGCTGGAATTTAGACACACAGTTGAATATTGATTCTCCATTAGGAAGCTACACCACAAGTTTATGAATTAGGAGGACAAAGAGAGATGTGTTGGCTTGAAAGCTGAGGGAACACTTTCTACAGGAGGTGGGAGTTGAGATGGATCTCAAAGAAAATTTAAATACGAGTGAATAGGAATCGAATTTTAGCAAGAAGGGGATTATAGAATCAAAGAAATAAAGATAAATGTGTTCCAAAGAGAGTCATTAAACTAATTTTGCAAGTTTATATGAATAGAATAAAAGGTTGCAGCCACATTATGATGATGATAAATTATGTTTAAGGAGTTAATCCATTATTTCAGTCTTAACATACCTTCAAGTGTAATGCAAGCATTGGCTGTTATTCCTGTTACTTTGCTTTTCAGAGATATTATTCCATAATCTCATAATTTTATATAACATTCATTTATTTCTTTAATATTAGTGAGTGTTTACTCTGAGGTAGACATTGTGCTAGGCATTGTACCAGGCATGGAGGACATGACATTAAATCTGATATTGCCCCTGCTTTCAAGGAATTCATAGTTAATTTTCAAGTGAGAGGTTCTGACAAGCGGGTAGAAATTTGGGGATAGAGGTCTGAGAGAAGTCAAAGCTAAAAATGTAAATTTTGGAGTTGTTGACTTGTGCCCAGGGAACCGGTGCATCTTCATTATTTCTTTCTTTTTTTAACCTGTGCATTTTCTAGAAAGAAAAACAGAAGCAAGATTTAAGAGAGCAACCAAGAATGATTGGAACCTTTTAAAAAGTTCTGAGTTGTACACATGCACACACACACACACACACACACACACACACACACACACACATATTTTAGCTAATATTGCAATAAGGGGGTAATGAGAAAACTTATCTCGAGGCCGCAGAGTGGTTATATGACAATATGCACATTCCCATGGGGATCAGTGGAGTAATGTGTAACTGTGAAGAAACGAATGTCAGTATTATATAAGTAATCAATATCTTTTTAATGCTTATGACAAGATAACCCTGTGGTTAAATGCTTCTGGGCTAGAATCGAGTTTTATTTTCTCAGGGAAATATGGATCATTTCCTCAGGACCCTCAGTCTTGGCATAGATGGAAATAGCTCATTCCCAGAGGTAGAGCTGAATTTTATTCGCTGTGTTTGAGATTCATCTCCATTCCTTCTGGAAGACAAAGATTTTGTGGGGGAATTAATAGCAATACAAATTTTAACATCCACATATACATACCACAGAGAATTCTTTATCCAATCCTATATTAAAGGGTTGGGAAATCCTGGGCCCTAAAAGCAGAAACATGATCCCCACCCAGCGGTCCTGAAGGTCATTATCATTAAGAGCATCCAGAGTGGGACTTATCCCCATAGAGATGCTGGGTGAAGAGATGTTCAGTGGGGAGAGAAAAAGTGAGGAAAGACAAAGTCCAGAGTCAAACCCCAGGGAAGGCCTGTGGTTAGGGGGTGGGAAAGACATAAAAAAGGAGTGGAAGAAAGATGAGAGCAGTCTCAAGAAAGCATTGAATCACTGAAGATGAGGAAAGGGGATTCCGTCAGAATCCAATACAGCTGAGTGAAAGAGCAAAACCATTTTAAAAAGGGTCTTAGATTTGGCTTTTGAAAGTCATTAGCAAAATTTTGGAATATAGTTTCTGATCTTAACTTTCTAAGATCACCAAGGTGCCTTGCTAGCCTTCTCTGTTTCTGGGAGCTGATCCTGAAGATCAACCAATTTCTACACATACAAATAAATGAGAAATAAACAGTTATTGCCTAAAGATCAATTTACATAGATAAACATGAAGGAAAATATGTTAAACATGAAGGCATGTATACATTTATAACAACTGATAACAAGTTCAAATGCTTCCTTTGTCCAGAAGCCAATGGCTCCTCTTTGTGTATGAGCCAAAGCCTCCTTCTTCCCTTTGTCTCCCAGGACTCTATACATTCCCAAAGTAGGCAACAACCCTGAGCTCACTATTCTTCTCAACTGTGTGCCATTACCTACCCCTCCACTGTTTTGATGCATTAATTCAACAAGTATTTACACGCCTTCAGTTTACCAGATAAGGGAATTACTATAGAAACTAAGAGGGCCATGGTCCCTGTCCACTGTGAAACTTGACATCTTGTGTGGGAGGAAGACATAAATAATAACACATGTAATTATGTAACTATAAGCTGTGTGCAGAAGAAATTGATATAAAAACATGAAGGTTAAATGAAAAGGGTTGGGCCCAAATTGGGATATCCCTAAGCCAAGATCTGAAGGGTAAATAGTAGTTAATTTGGTAGAAGGTGGGGAAAGTGTCAGAAGCAGAGAGAACAATGTGATGGCTATAAAGGGAGCCTGGGGCCCCTGGCTGGGTAGCTTAGTTGGTTAGAGCATTGGCCAGATATACCAAGGTTACAGTTTCAATCCCTGGTCAGGGCATACACACACACACACACACACACACACACACACACACACACACACACAAAACAAACAATGAATGCATAAATAAGTGGAATAAGAAATTGATGTTTTTCTCTCTCTATTCCTTAGTCCTAGCCGGTTTGGCTCAGTGGATAGAGCATTGGCCAGTGGACTAAAGGGTCCCATTTTTGATTTCAGCCAAGGGCACATGCCCGGGTTGCAGGTTCAATTCCCTCCAGTGGGGGGAGTGCAAGAGGCAGCCAATCAATGATTGTCTCTCATCATTGATGTTTCTATCTCTCTTTCCCTCTCCTTTCCTCTCTGAAATCAATACAAATATATTAAGAAAGAAAATTAATTAATTAAAAAAATTTAAGGGAGCCTGAGGCCCAGGAAATAGGAATAAATTAGCACAAGATGGTGAGATAGACCAGATTGTGTCATGACCTGGGCCAGATAAAGGCTTTGATTTTTTTCTTACAGGTAATTGAAAACAACTGACAGATATAAGCAGAGGAATTACACACTCATATTAATGTTATAAAAGATCATCCTGGGGTAATATATGTGAATAAAAATTATTGTTATATAGCAACAACAAGAATGAAACTAAAAATAATTACCCCATGACCAACTGGGATTTATTGTGAGGATTCAAGCCGAGGTCAATATTTGAAAATCAGTCAGTGTAATCCACCATATTTAACTGGTTAATAAAGAACTACTAGTACATGTTCATAATAGTTAATGCAAGATAAGCACTTCACAAAGTTCAACATCCATTCATGATAAAAACTTATCAGCGAAATAGGAATAGAGGGAAACTTCCTCAAGTGTTCATAAAAAAACAACTAAAATTAACATTAAACTTAATGGTGAAAAACTGAATACTTTGAGAATAAGCAAGGATATCCACTCTCACAGTTGCCATTCAGCAAAAAAATGGAATTCTAACCAGTACAATAAGGAAGAAAAGGAGCTAAGAGGAATATAAATTGGGAAGGAAGACATCTAAAACTGTCCCTATGTGCAGATCCCATGATGTTCCACATAAAAATCCCAAGGAGTGTACAAAATTACTACTACAGCTATTGAGTTCAAGAAGGATACAAGATCAACATACAAAAATCAATTGTATTTCTATATACTAGCAATCGACATGTGGAAGCTGAAATTGAAATACAATGCTATTTACAGTCACAAAAGAATAAAGTACATAGGTGTAAATCTAAAAGGATATGTATAGAATTTATATGCTAAAAACTTCCAGATACTGATGAAAGAAATCAAAGAATATCTGAATAAATGAAGAGGTATTCTGTCTCATGACTTGGAAGATTCAAAATAATAAAGACGTCAACTGCTACAGGACTTAATAAAATTCCTATGAAAATCCAATCTGTTGATATACATACTATTATTCTAAAATATTCATAGGAAGGCAAAGGAATAAGAATAGCTAAAGCAATTCTAAAAAGAAAAAAATAAAGTGGAAGCATCCATTCTACCTAATTTCAGGATTAACTATACAGCTACAATTACCAAGACTAGTCATATTAGTGGAGGGTCAATGGAATAGATTAGATGACTCAGAAATATGGAAAGTACACCAACTGACATTTGACAAAGTTGTAAAAACAATTCAATGGAGAAAAAATAAGGAGTGTGTTTGTGTGTGTGCCAGCCAGGCTTGGGTGCTTTTGAGATAGCAAAGTGGACCTGTTAAATTAATGGTCAGGAACTCAGAGTTAAGTAGGTGAAAGTCCAGAACATATAAATAATATTTAAATGATGGATGAGATTGCTTAGGGAATGAATAACAAGTAGAAAAATTGAGATCCTAGGTTTCAGTCTTCAGACATTGCAACATTTAATAGGCTTGGCAGAGAAGGACAGGTAGACAAAGGACACTGACAGGGAGTTGCCAGAGCAATAGGAGAAAAGCCGGGAGAGGATAGTATCAACGAAGCTGAGAACAGAAAGTATTGCAAGGAAAGAGTGATTCACAGCACTCAATGTCGGAGAAGCCTAGTTAGATTAGACCTGAAAATGACCCTTGGGTTTTATGATACAGAAGCTATTGGTGGCCTTATTGAATGTCTCTCCCCCTCCCACAGCATGGCGGAGTCGACTAAGGGGCCAGGAGAAGGGAAGAAAAGTTACATATAGCAAAGTGTATATTACTTTTCCTGAAGTTTGGCTGTGAAGGAGTAGAGAGGACTATGAAAGGAGGTTTTCATTTGTTTTGAAGTAAAAGAGATGTGAAGATGCATCCATGCCAATGGAGGACTGAAAATGACCAAGTTCGAGGATATGGTGAACAAAGAGGCCACAGGTTCCAGAGCACACAGGTAGAGACATGGCAGGTTATTTTTCTCACCCTCGTTCAGCAATGCTGAGCTTCTGGTTGTAATGGTAATTGCAGCAACTGGTTTTAGTCTGTATTCTTTTGTCTGAATAGCTATTCTTCATTAAATGATAACTTATTGAAGTTAGAAGAGACATTGGAAGTGACCTAGCTCAGATACCTACTTTCACCCATTAGAACACTGAGACCTGGATTTAAGCTTAAGTCACTGGGACCTCCTTCGGCCCCTTTCATTTTCAGCAGGCCAGTCAACTCCTTCGGGCGCAGGTTTCTTCATGTACAACATGGATCATAATTGTTTTAAAGAGGGGACTGCTTTTTGGTTGATACCATTTTGAAAAAAAGATTTTATTTCTCTGGTCACCAGCTTCTCTGTTTGAAGCTCAGAGGCCTTACAGGTAAAACTGGAGAGACAACTTGAATGCAGTACAGTAGTTCTGGTTGTGCACTAAGGCTGTATTTGAAACATAAGCATGTGACTGGTTTGTAGGTTTCTGTTTAAGGGTTGGTAACTTACTTGTATTTGGACAGAGTAGCTCTGATCCCTCAGCCACTTCGGCTAAGACTTAGTGTTACAGAACAGAAAGATTCCACAAACCAGCGCTGGCAGAGCAAACACTAGACATCAAGAAGAGAATTGCAGTGGGAAGTAGTGGCTGTTTTATTATGAAAGGCACCACCCAGGAGAACTGGAAACTAATGCTCAAAAGCCCGAACTCCTTGATGACATGTAGGTTACAGATTATATTGGGCAAAATCACAAGACACCATGAGTTAGGGGTTCATGGTTGTGCTGGGAGCTGATTGATCAGAGGTGAGGTAAGGGTAATGCATCTTTCTTTTTTTCTTTTTTTTGTTTGTTTGTTTAAATATATTTTATTGATTTTTTACAGAGAGGAGGGGAGAGGGATAGAGAGTTAGAAACATCGATGAGAGAGAAACATCGATCAGCTGCCTCCTGCACACCTCCTACTGGGCATGCGCCTGCAACCAAGGTACATGCACTTGACCGGAATTCAACCTGGGACCTTTCAGTCTGCAGGCTGATGCTCTATCCACTGAGCCAAACCAGTTAGGGTGGTAATGAATCATTCTTCAGGTCTCAGGACAGTTCTGAGGTCTGGTCTCATGGGAAAGTAGCCAGGAGGTTGTTCCACCTTAGGGCTCAGGAATTGAAACATAACTTAGGTCAAGATGTTATCTTTAGCCTGCCAGAGGTCCTGACCCTGTGACCATTAGTCAGGTCCAGGCTCCTGTCTTCTGTTGCCTCGGGGTTGCTGATTATGAGGGTAAAGGCCAGGTCTCTATGAGGTTTGTTATATGATTTCTAAAGCTAGGATTTCAACTAAACTTAATCAAAGTCATAAGGACCCTCAGTTTCCTTAGGCCTATACCCAATAGTCTCCATAAGAATGAAGGCCTCAGGGTCCATCTGCAGAGCTGGTGTCTGTCCGTGCTACCTCTGTGGCATCTGCTGAAACCAGGGTGGTGGTCTGCTCTTCTCCGGTTGTATAAAGAACTCTGTTTTCTTGAGGAGCCAGGCTCAATAGGATCAGTTCTGTTTTTCCACTCATCTCATTTTCATGCTTTGAACCAACCCTGCCTGAAATTTTAAATCCTTACAACTTTCTTTGCATAGAAATTATTTCCATCTGATTTTATGTATTTGTCTGTTTGTGTTTTTTTGCTTGTCTATTTATGTAGTTTAGGGATGTCTTAAACATTTTATTATGAAATAATTTCAGTCTTACAACCAAGCTGTAAAGTAGTCCCAAAAGTTTTCATATATTTTTCTTGCGCCCACAAATATATCCATAATACAATGATCAAAAGCAAGAAAGCAGCCCAGCTGGAGGGGCTCAGTGGTTGAGCATCGACCTATGAACCAGGAAGGGTTGGTTTGATTCCCAATGATTCTCTCTCATTATTGATTTTCTTTCTCTCTCTCCCTTTCCCTCTCCATTCCTCTCTCTGAAACCAATAAAAATATACTTTAAAAAATAACCAAAAACGTAAAAACTGTGTACACAATATATTTATTTATTTATTTATTTATTTATTTATTTATTTATTTATTTATTTATTTATTTATTTATTTTTGTTAATCCTCACCTGAGGATATTTTTCCATTGATTTTTAGGGAGAGTGGAAGGGACAGAAAGAAACATTGATGTGAGAGAAACACATAGATTTGTTGCCTCCTGCACGAACCCTAACCAGGGCCTGGGCCGGGGAGCAGCCTGCAACCAAGGTATGTGCCCTTGACCAGAATTGAACCTGGAACCCTTTGGTCCACAGGCTGACACTCTATCCACTGAGCCAAACCGGCTAGTACCACAGTACCTTTAATTAGTTGACAGCCCTTATTCAGACTTTTCCAGTTGTCACACTAAGGTTCTTTCTGTGTTCTGGAACCCAATCTAGCATCTCCCAATTGCCTTTAATAGTCATGTCTTCGATCTTGGACAGTTCCTCAGTGTCTTGTCTTTCACGACCTTGACACTTTGAGACCTGCCTTTCAATTTGGGTTTATCTGATGGTTTCTCATGGTTAAATTCAGTTTTGTATCCTTCTTCCTTTTAAGCACCAAGTCATGGGAGTCTGGGTGCTGGAATTTGTATACTACTAATCCCTCACGAGCCTGTGTTCTTCGTGAAAGGCACATTCATTCACAGGAAAAGGAATCTGCTTCTGGCGCCATCTCTGGAGGTATAAAATTAGTCCTTGGTGCAACTCATATAACACTATGGCTCACCCTCTGAGTTTTCATGAAATATTATTTAAGGCACATGAACTTTAGGTGTTATACTGTTTAATGTGCTTTTTAAAACAAGTAAATACCTGGAGGTGTCAATTCTAAATCTCTACCATTAGTCATAATTAATTCACAAGGAACAGAGCTAAGTCTTCAAAAACTAATATTTAGATCGATTACTGAATCCATAAAAATTCCTGAAGACTAGAATCACCCATAAATAACTTCATAGCATTACAGCTCCTTAGACCAAATGCAGCAGAACTGACTCTTCCAGAGAGTCACAGGCTGGTTACTATTATTAACATCTCCACAATGAACATGGAAACTGACAGTAGTCAGGAAGTTCTTTCAAGCTTTTGATTCACATGAAAACTATAACTGGACCAGGAATCAGAGCTTAATTCCAGTTTCCCTACTTATTACTGTGTCACCTAAGTCAAGAACTTAATCTCATTCATTCATTCATTTTTGAAAATTATGGGGTTTCTTCTCTGTGTCCAACTCTGTGCCAGGTACTTGATATCTTATGCTGAGTCAAAATAGTTATGGGATCTATTGACCCAAAGGAATGGTGGTCTAGGTGGGAGGGTGGGTGGGAACAGCGGGAACAAGAGCCTTTGACTGAAGAGAGCAAGACTTCTAAAAAAAAAAAAAAAAAGACCACTGTAGCAGATGGGGTGGGGTGGGGAAAGGTGAGATATCAGGTTGCTATGCAGGGACAAACCCACTAGTACCACTACAATGATATAATCTGCTTTGGGTGTTTTTAATGTTTTTGTTAGTTTTTAAATAGAGGAAAGAAAAGGGAGAGATAGAAACATCGATGAGAGAGAAACACCAATCAGCTGCCTCCTGCACATTCTCTACTGGGGATCCAGCCTGCAACTCAGGCATGTGCCCCAACCAGGAATCAAACTGGTGACCTTTTGGTGCATGGGTCAACACTCAACCACTGACCCACACTGGCCAGGCCAGGTTTGGGTTTTGAAGGGTCACTCTGACTACAATGAAAACAAGTTTAGAAGTAGGCACACTAGCTACGTAGCTCAGACAAGGATGATAATAGTTTGAACAAGGGTGGTGAGGTGGAGACATAGGAAGTGAGGAGAGGCGGCAGTGCTTCTGTGGCATCTGGTTCAGGTTTCTCATCTGTAAAATGGTTTTAGTAACGGTTCCTACATCATAAGGTTGTTGAGAGGGCTGAATTAAATTAATAGAAATAAAATAATTAGAAAAGTATCTAATACTTTTATTAAACTCCATAATAATCAAACATACTACTCATATGTGTATGCATACATACACATATACATAAACACATATATGAACTTACATTATTATTATTATTAAAAAGATGTTTAAGTGATAAAACTGACAGGACTAGGAGATAGAGTATATGAGATAGGGAGAGTAGATGTATATCTGTTAGAAATATTTGCAAAACATTGATATTTACTCTGTCTTAGTTAAGTTGAAAGGCATTGATAACAAGGTTTTTGGCAGGTAGAAGTTCTATTTCCAGATAAAATGAAGTAAAAGAGACCAGATTTACTCTCTTGCTTGAAACAACTAAGAAATTAGGCAGTATATGTGAAGTAATAGATTTTAATACATTAGACATGAAGCAATGAAGGACAATTATCCCTAAGAGGTGATAGAAAGAAAATATTGGAAAAGCCTTAGAAGTGGCCAAGCTTACCGCCTTTAAAGAGTTTCTAGGTTGCAGTGCAGGGAAGGTGAACCCAGAAAGAGCCTGCTGGACACCCTGAGTTGAGGAGGTGGAGTTTCCAAGGAGTTCAAGATAGGAACGTTCAGGATGCGGTACCAGAGCTACGTAGACAGATAACGGGAGATATTGCATAAGGGGCTCCTTGAGTATTCAGATGAGTACTGAACAGAGAATGCACACCTGGAAGGTACATGGAGTCACTGAATAGATTGCTTAGAAGGATTTTACCCCAATAGTCGGGGGGAAATTAGCCTTAGACTAAATTGCTAAAAAGGAGACTATGGTAAGTTAAAGATGTATACTATAAACTATAAATGCTAACGCAATGCAAAAATAGCAGAACAGAGATCTAGCTAAGTAGTCAACAAAGCAGATAATGTGAAATTATAAAAATGCTCAATTAAGGCAAAAGAATACAGAAAAAGAGGAACTATGTAACAAAGGACAGGTAGAAAAACAAATAGCAAGATGGCAGCTTTAAACCTAACCATAACAATTATCACATTAGCTGTCTAAATACCTCAGTTTAAAAACAGAAATTGTCCAACTATATGCTGCCTACAAGAAACCTACATCAAATATCATGATACAAATAGATTAAAAATAAAATCATGGAAAAAGATCTACCATGCTAACACTAATTAAAAAGAAAGCTAGAATGACAATATTAATATTAGATAAAGTATATTCAAAGAAAAGAATATTACAAAGGACACATAGTCATTTTATAATGAAAAAGATATTAGTTTATCAAGAGGACATAATAATCATCAACTTTTATGTATATAATAACAAAGTTTCAAAATACATAAGCAAAGAGAAAAAGACAAATCCGCATTTTTAGTTGCAGATTTCAGTATCTATCTCTCAATATTTGATGGAACAAGAAGATAGATAATCTGTAAGGATATAGAAAGTCAGAAACCCACTTAATTAATAACACTTAATTAAGCACTACACAACAGACAATAGATGATTTTTTAATAGGTATATGGAGTAAATACTAAGCTAGACAACATTCTAGACTATAAAACAAGTGCTACTAAATTTTAAAGGATTCAAGTCAGGCAAAGTATGTTACTTGAACTTAACAGAGTTAAATTAAGGATCAACAAGAAAATTATATCTGAAAAGTGCCCAAATATTTGGAAATAAAATAATACTTCTAAGTAACTCACGAGCCAAATTAAAAAATCAAAAGGGAAATTATAAAGTGTGTTAAATGATCTGAAAATGAAAACACAATATGTCAAAATGTGTAGAATGCCACTAAAGTTTTACTGGAAGGGAAATTTACAGTGTTAAATACCTGTGTAGATAAAGATGAAAGGCCTTACTTTAAAGCTAGTCCAATAAAAATTGACATAAAGAATGATTAAAATGTCAATGGAACAAAATAGAGTCCAGAAATTGACCCAAATATATTTAGAACTTGACTTTTAATGAAGGTACACAAAAGAAAGAATGTATTTTCAACAAATGGTACTAGAATAATCAATACCTCTCAATACATGAACACACACACACACACAAGAACTTCATATCTCACACCATATACAAAGGTTGACTCATGAATCATAGAGCTAAATGTAAAATGTAAGATTATAAAACTTTTAGAAGAAAATATAGGAGAAAATCTTTGAGACCTTGAGTTAGGCAAATATTTCTTTAATGTGGTACTAAAAGCAATTCATAACAGAAAAAACATAAAGTGGATTTCATCAAAATTAAATTCTGCCTTTTAATAGACATTAAGAGAATAAAATGGCAAGTCACAGGATGGACGAAATGAAGAAATATTTTTATCTTGAATATGTAAAGTGCTCTCCAAAATTAATAAATGAAAGCAAACAACCCAATTAAAAATGGACAAAATATTTGAACAGATACTTTAGCAAATAATATGTATGGTGGGCAAATAAGAACATGAAAAGATGCTCAACATCATTAGTTATTAGGGAAATACAAATTAAATGAGATATTACTTAATTACTATTAGAAAGACTAAAATTACCATACCAAAAGTTGCAGAGAATATGAAGAAACTAGATATCTCATATTGCTGGTAAAAATGGAACAATCATTTTGGAAAATTCTTGGCAGTTTCTTGAGTTAAACATCACCTACCCTATTATGCAGCCATGCCACCCTAGGTGTTTGCTCAGAAGAAATGGAAGTATATATCCATACAAAGACATATACATGGATCTTCATAGCAGCTTTATTTGTAATAGCCAAAACCTGGAAACAACCCAAATGCCCATCAGTAGATGAGTAGATAAATTGTGGTCTAGCTATATCCTGGAATACTACTTAACAATAAAAAGAAATTAACTATTGATAGTTAACTAATGCAAAAAGCTGAATTTCAAAGTAATTGTACTGGGTGAAAAAAAAACCCAGACAAAAATGTATACTTTGTATGACTCTATTTATATAAAAATTTCTGGGAAATGCAGACTAATCCATAATGACAGAAAACAGATCAGTTGTTGCCTGGGGAGAGAGAGTGAGAATAAGTGGGTTTGGAGCATAAAAACCTCATGGAAATGAGGGATATAGTCACTAATGTGACTGTGGTGATAGTTTTGCATGTGTAGATGCATATCAAAAGTTATAAAATTATATACTTTAAATATTCGAATGTCAACTATACTTTAATAAATGTTTTTAAAGGGTGTGGTGGGGAGATGGAGTATGAGTAGCTCAGATAATCTCCCAGAAGGTTACTACATCTGCAGGCTGCACAACAAGAAACAGTGCCCCAAATTGTCCTGCAAAAGTGTCTGGCAAGCACTCCACTGCTGGGCACTAACTGTTGGGTCTTGTGCTCCCAGCACCAGGGGAATTGGACCAGAGATGCTTCTGTTTGAATTGCTCTTGTTGCTGCCTTCTGAAACTTTCGATGTGGCTGCCCTTTCTCTGCTCCAGAATGGATCCTGCTCTTTCATTCCTCTAATTTCTGGTTCAAGCCAGGGCCAGAGCTGTTTCAGAGGTGGGTCCTGGGCCATGTGCTATGTTGTAGCTGAAGTAGAGGCTGGGAACGTGTATGCCTGCCTCATAAGGTGAAGAATTCTCCAAGTGCTACAAGAATAATCCGATGCTGTGCAGTCAAGATGAAGAAAAACAATCAACATCAGGAGTCAGGGCTGCCCTTCAGCTTACCCTGGATATCCTGCTTTCTTTAGCTAAGAAAGGTGTATTTTTTAAGATTTTTTTTTTGTGACAAATGAGATTCCGAATGTGGAAATACTTTGCAATTTTTAGTGTAAATGTAAAATGTCATTTTTAAAACCCGTAAAACTTGGAACTGGAAAATCTTTTTTGGCCAACTAAAACCTTAAAGAAAAAGCAAGAGTCAAACAGCTGAGGGAGAAGGCCCAGTGAGCAAACTGCATGAGATTCTGGGAGACAGGGAAAGGCCTCCATGCCAGGTTGTGAAGCAACCAGCAGAGGGCCCAAAGAGGGAAGGGACAGGAAACCGACTCCCTGAAGGACATTCTTTCTGTAGCTATTTTTGTAGCTTTAAAATACAACACTGATGGTGTCTTACCAAAGCATTAAAGAATACATTTATACACTTTAAATTCGTGTACGTGACTATTACAAATAAATTGAATAAAAATATTCTGTGTTTTGCATCCATATAATATATTACCAATTCAAATCTGGGAAAATGATATCAGTTTCACTCTAATTTGTTTGTTCTTCATCATTCTACTGAACCATTTTGCATGTTCATCCTCAAAAAACCCCACTCCAAACCCACAAATTTTGATTATCAATTGAACTAACTAGATAGTTTAATTCCATACATAACTCTTATGCCTTGGCTTTGCTTTTAGTTTGTACTACAGTGGTCAACATCTATATATTTAAAAGCCTAAATGACCAGCTGACTGGCTGACCAGCCAACTGCCCCAACCATCTGGTAGCTATGACATACACTGACCACCAGGGGGCAGACACTCAATGCAGGAGCAGAAACCACAGGCATGGAAACATGGAACAGACTGATGAATCTCAGAGGGAAGTGGGAGAGGGGAGGGCAGGAAGAGATTAACCAAAGATCTTATATGCATACTAGAGGCCTGGTGCACAGATTCATGCACCGGTGGGGTCCCTTGGCCTGGCCTGTGAGGATCAGGCCGAAACCGGCTCTCCAACATCCCCTAAGGGGGTCCCGGATTGCTAATCCATGCACCAGACCTCTAGTTTAAAATAAAAGCATTTATTTCATAGCGACACACTGATAATGAAGGTACAACTGCATTTAGAGAGTTACATCTGTATCAGCACTTGCCATGTAATTATAAAGTAACATTAATTACTTTAGGTAATTATTTGCTATGTTCTTTTAAAAAAATTGTTTATTGATTTCAGAGAGAGGAAGGGAGAGGGAGAGAGATATGGAAACATCAATGATGAGAGACAATCATCTATTGGTTGCCTCCTCCACACCCCCTACTGGGGATCAAGTACAAAACCAGGGCATGGGGAATGAACTATGACCTCCTGGTTCATGGGTAGACACTCAACCATGGAGCCACACTGGTTGGGCTATGTGTTTCTTAAATAAATATATTATAGAACAGTTTTAGAATTACAGAAATATCGTGAAGATATAACAGAGTTCCCATGTATTCTACACCCTATTGTTAACATCTTATAGTAATATGGTATATGTTAAAATTAATGAATCAGTATTGATACATTATTATTAATGAAGATCAGATTTCATTCAGATTTTCTTAGTTTTTCCCCAATATTTCTTTGTGTTCCAGGATCCCATCCATGATACCACATTGTATTTGGTCACCTAGTCTCCTTAGGATCTTGTTAACTGTGAAGGTTTCTCAGACTTTTCTTGTTTTTGATGACTTTGAGAATTTTAAGGTCCCTTCATTGGGATTTGTCTGATTTTCTTTTTTTCATGATTAGACTGGGGTGGGAGGAAAATCACAGAGATAAAGTGCCATTCTCATTATATCATATCAAGGACACATGCTAGCAATATAACTTATAGTTGGCTTTGATCTTGGTCACCTGAGTTAGATGTGTTCTGCAATGTGTGCTGTTTATGTTGTAGCCACTCTGCAATTTAGTTTTCCATTTTTGCCAACATTTTATTATAAGAATTTAAAATACATATAGCTAAATTGAAGTTTAAATTTCTCATAATACTTTATATATATATATATATATATATATATATATATATATATATATATATATATATATATATATATATATATACTAGGGGCCCGGTGCACGAAATTCGTGCACTGGGTGTGGGGGAGGGGGAGTGTCCCTCAGCCCAGCCTGCCCCCTCTCACATACTGGGAGCCCTCAGGCGTTGACCCCCATCACCCTCCAATCACAGGATCGGCCCCTTGCCCAGGCCTGATGCCTCTGACAGAGGCGTCAGGCCTGGGCATGGGACCCTCATTTCCCCCCATCACTGGTTCTGCCCCCAGCCCAGGCCTGATGCCTCTGGCCCAGGCGTCAGGCCTGGGCAGGGGACCCCCAGACCCCTCCGATTGCTGGCTCTGCCCCTTGCCCAGGCCTGATGCCTTGGCCAGAGGCATAGACCCCCATCACCCTCTGATCACCTGATTGGCCCCTTGCCCAGGCCTGACGCCTCTGCCAGAGGTGTCAGGCTTGGACAGGGGACCCCCATCTCCCCCCGATCACTGGCTCTGACCCCCGCCCAGGCCTGAGGCCTCTGGTCCAGGAATCATGCCTGGGCAGGGGACCTCCATCTCCCTCTGATCACTTGCTCCACCCCCCGCCCAAGCCTGACGCCTCTGACCCAGGCTTCAGGCCTGGGCAAGGAGACCATCATATCCCCCCAACCCCTGGCTCCGCCCCCACCCAGGCCTGATGCCTCGGCCAGAGGAGTTGACCCTCATCATCCTCTGATCACCAATCACCGATCGGCCCCTTGACCAGGCCTGAGGCCTCTGGCAGAGGTGTCAGGCCTGGGCAGGGGACCCCCAGCTCCCCGCGGTTGCAGGCTCCACCCTTGCCCAGGCCTAACGCCTCTGGCCTAGGCATCTGGCCCGGGCAGCGGGGACCTGCAGTGGCAGCAGGGGGTGCCGCGATGGTGCGGGCTCTGCCCCTGCCCCTGCAGGACGCCTCTGGCTGAGGCGTCCGGCCCGGGCAGTGGGGACCCGCAGCTGCAGCGGCCCCGCGATCATGGGCTTCACTTTAGGCCCAGGCAAGGGACCCCTAGCTCCCGGGACTGCCAGCTTCGACCCTGCCCAGCTCCCATCGCTGGCTCCACCCCTACTTCCTGCTATCACTGGCCAGGGCGGCAAAGGCGCCTGATTCTCCAATCATGGCTGGGGGGCAGGGCAAAGGCTGCCCCAGGGCCGCCTTTGCCCTGCCCCCCAGCTCTTAGCTCCCCCCTGGGTTTCTGATCACTGTCAGTGGCAGGGGGCTTCTTCCTGCTTTCCCTTTCGCCTCCCTGCATTGTGCCTACATATGCAAATTAACTGCCATCTTGTTGGCAGTTAACTGCCAATCTTAGTTGGCAGTTAATTTGCATATAGCCCTGATTAGCCAATGAAAAGGGTAGCGTCGTACGCCAATTACCATTTTTCTCTTTTATTAGTGTAGATATCCCCAACATAGATTCTACAATTGGTCTTTCACTACTCTCACTTTATCACTTACCTCTGTCTATTCCATTCTGGCATTAATCACTTCAATCCATGTATTTATATTTTACTCTGTCATTTATTTTAGAGTCTGCCAATTTTGCCCCCAACATATGAGGAAATAGACCTGGACTTGCTGCAATGAAACAAAGGAAGAGAATCATGTTGGATTTTAAAATCCAAGTTTTATAGATGTGGAAAAGGGGCACATTTAATAATATAGTAAAAGGTAAAAATTAGCCTGCAATTTAGGAGCTGGTAGGAGTCCTTAAACATTATGAAGTGTGTCAAAAATATCACTGTGGCCTCAAGGACTGTCAAACAATTGCATTGAAAAAAGCTAAAGGAAACTATGGCCCAAGTCATGCATGAATGACTGGAGGCCATTTGAAAATACCAGGGAAGACCATTTGCTAATTGGGATGCCAGGAGTATCTCTACAAAAGGATTATATCAGTAAGACCTGGAATTACATTCCCATTTCCAAGAACCCATCCCCAGCACTCAACAGGGAGTGCCTGGAATACTACATTTTACTTAATTGCCCACATGCAAAGAATGAGGCAATGAATGGTGTGAGAGTTTTCCAAGGAGAATGGCCTTTGTGTTAACTTGCTCTAGCTGCCAAAAGAAAGTACCACAGACTTGTGGGCTTAACAAACAAAAATTTGTTTCTCACAGTTCTGGAGGCTAGAAGTCCAGATCAGGATGTTTGCAGGGATGGTTCCTTTTCAGGACTGTGAAGAAGAGTCTGTTCCAGGTCTGTCTCCTGGACTTGTAGATAGCCATCTTCTCCCTATATCTCTTTATATCATCTTACCTCCGTCTTGTCTCTGTGCCTAAGTTTCTCTTTTCTTAAGGACACTTCTTGAGCCCACCATAAAGGCCTCATTTTAACTTGATTACCTCTGTAAAGGCTTTATCACCAAATAAGGTCACAATCTGAGGTTTTGGTGGACATAACTTAACCTATAAGTCATCAAATTTATTTCTGTATAACCCCTAAAAGGATCCGGAAAAACTGTGTCTCCCTCACACAGTTGAACATAGACATTTAACAATTTAAAATATGGATTAAATAAGTTATAAAAGATAAAGTGGTATTCTGTAAATATTGACACTAAAACAAAATGATTATACTTTTAAGTGTATCTAAAGGAATCTAAATACCATTATGATTTGATTTAATAATTTATTAGAAAAGCATGAATAATTTCCTATAAAAATTTTGTATTTTTCCTTTTTGTTCTTTCCATTCTAATTCTCCCACAGAATTTTATCTTCATGTAATATATTTTCATGTCAGAAAGCCCCTTTTCAAACCACCCTATTAAACCCCTCTTTGACAAACCTCCTGGATTGAGTTGTTGCAATTGTTATCGTTACACAACTGATCAAGACAACAAAACTATTATAAAATAATTATAATATTTTGTAATTTATTAAGCAAAAAAATAAAATGTCATTGAAAATGTTTTTTTAATATGAATGATGCGTCTCTCTTAATTAGCTCATGTATCCATTGATGAATGATTTAATGCTAGAACAGTACAGTTTTCTGCATTGATTTTGTTCCTGTCCCCCACCTTTTTAATAAAGGCAACTGCTGAGAAAACTTATTTATGATAGTAAATAAATAGGAATGAAAGGCATTTGTTATTACAATTTCATCCAATTCTTTCAATGCCATCCAAATTATATGCCAAACACCACTTAGTAATTTATCATCAAAAACTATATTTAGTTTTCTCTCTGCTAAAAAATTCTATTAAATTTTTCAAATTGGTAAAAGTTGAAAACCACACAACATGCAATTAGGAGAGTTATTAAGTCTCAAGTTCTGGAAGATAGATTTACTAAATAACTTTTAGTTATGCTTGTTGCTCTCTCACTGAAGCACCTGTAGATCAGGTTGGTGTCTTAATTTGTGTTCTCCCAAAAGCAAACATTAAGATGAGGTTGCCTTAAGTTCAAGAAGTTTACATGAGAGTTGAACTCACAAACTGTATCTCAATGAGGACCTTCTAAGTATCATGTAGAATGCACCTCAGAACTGTCCCAGCAAAGGATAGGGAAGTTGAGAATTCATGCACTTTCATTGCCTGCCCCTGTACATGGCTGAGCACCAGAGAGAGCCCTTCTCAAGTGAAGAAGCAGAAAGACTTGGGCCCTTAAGACTAGAAGGTGCCATGAAGTCAAAAGTGGGCCATTTGGGATATGCAGTGAGATACCAATAGGGTCTGCGATAGCTGAAAAATAGAAACATTGTTAATTTTATTACTGATAAAAATATTTATTTTATTATGTTTTAAAAATATTTTTTATGAAAACATTGAAGCTGCAGATTTATCTATTTTAATTATAAAATTATCCTCCCTAAATTGACAAAATTAATATTCATATTAAATCTGACACAAACAGTTTACCTTAATTTTTAATTCAAATAAATGGCAATATAGGAGTCAAAAATCTCATTAAGTATTTCTTAAATTTAAGTTGAATTTAATATTGAATAAATATTAAGTACTACTAGAACTATAGAGAAGTAAATTGCAGAATGCATATTGTAGTGATTTAAATGATGTAGATATAACTAATTTATTCACTTTATAATAAGTTATGCAAACAAGAAAATTAATTGAGATGTTTCTCATTAATTTATAATAATGTAGTGTACTATTAGCTATAATTATAAGTTATTTTTGAAGTGAGATATGTAATTTAAAAAGCATGGTATTTCTTTGGCATGTGTTGGTGTGCATATATTGATTGTTGGTTTTCTGCTATGGGGAATAATTAAATTAAACCAAGTATAAATAATGCCATTAGTTTATAGACCTGAGGATGAAATTTTCCTGTTATTTATACAAAGAGAATGAGCC